>NC_000082.6:85574588-85874588 GCF_000001635.26 Mus musculus
ATCACAATTGCTCTGTAGTACAGCATAATGTCAGGCATGGTGATTCCACCAGAGGTTCTTTTATTGTTGAGAATAGTTTTTGCTATCCTAGGTTCTTTATTATTCCAGATAAATTTGCAGAGTTGGAATTTTGATGGGGATTGCATTGAATCTATAGATTGCTTTCGGCAGGATAGCCATTTTGACTATATTAGTCCTGCCAATCCATGAGTATGGTAGATCTTTCCTTCTTCTGAGATCTTCTTCAATTTCTTTCTTAAGAGACTTGAAGTTCTTATCATACAGATCTTTCATTTCCTTAGAAATACCAATGTATTTACATTATTTGTAACTATTGTGAAGGGTGTTCTTTCTTTACCCCAGGTTTTAATTAGACTATTTGTGTTTTTGTTTTTGTTTTTGTTTTTGTTTTAATACTTAAGTTTCTTCAGTTATTTTCGTATTTTGGATATTAATACTTTATCAGATATAGAGTTGATAAATGACCATTCCAAATCTGTAGACTGCCTATTTGATTGGCAGTGTCTTTTACCTTCCAGAAGGTTTTCAGTTTCATGTGGTCCCATTTATTAAACTTTGATCATTGTGCCTATGCTATCAGTGTTCTGTTCAGAAAGCTGGCTCTGTGCCAGTGCATTCAAGGCTATGCCTCAGTTTCTCTTCTATCAGGTTCAGTGGATCATGATTTGTGCTTAGGTTTTTGATACATTTGGATTTGAGTTTTGTGCAGGGCAATATGCAGGTATCTATTTGCATTCTTCTTTGTGCTCACATGTACCTTGACCACCACCATTTGTTAAAGATGCCTTTTTTTCCAGCGTGTATTTCTGGCTTCTTTATCAAAAATCAGGTGTCCATAAATATGTAGATATATGTTTGTGTCTTCAATTTGATTCCATTGATCAACCTGTCTGTTTTTACTGCCCAAACCATGTAGTTTTTATTATGATAGCTCTGTAGTACAGCTTGACATTGAGGAGGGTGATATCTCTAACAATTCCTTTACTATTCAGGATTGTTTTAACTATTCTGGTTTTTTTTTTTTCTAGATAAACTTGAGAATTGTCCTTAAAGGTTTGCAAAGAATTATGTTGAAATTTTCATGGGGGTTGCATTGACTCCGAGACTGTTTTTGTAGGGGGGCCATTTTTACTATGTTAATCTTACTGATCTGTGAGTATGGGAAATCTTTCCATCTTCTGATATTTTCCTCAATTTATTTCTTTTAAGACTTGAAGTTTTTGTCATACAAGCCTTTCACTTGTCTGGTTAGAATTACCCCAAGATAGTTTATATTAATGGAAGCTATTGTGAAAGGTGTTATTTCCCTGATTTCGTTCTCAACCTGTTTGTCATTTATATATAGGAGGGCTACTGGTTTTTGGGCATCAGTCTTGTATCCATTCATATTGTTGAAAGTGATTATCAGCTGTAGGAGTTCCATGGTGCAAATTTCCGGGTCACTTACATACACTATCAATTATCAGCAAATAATGATCCTTGGACTTCTTTCTTTCAAATTTGTACCCCTGTGATCTCCTTCAGATGTCTTATTGCTAAAGCTAGAACTTCAAATACCACATTGAATAGATATGGAGATAGTGGACAACTTAGTCTTGTTCCTAATTTTAGCAGAATTGTCTTGAGTTTCTCTTCATTCAATTCAGTGTTAGCCTTAGACTTTCTGTAAATTGACTTCATAATGTTTAGGTTTGTTCCATGTATCCCTAACTGCTCTAGGATTTTTATTATGAGTGAGTGTTAGATTTTTGTCAAAGGCCCTTTCTTCATCAAAAGAGATAATGATGTGGTTTTATTCTCTTCAGTTTTTTTTACATGGTGGATTACATTTATTGACTATTGTATATTGAATGAACCATCCCTGTAACTTTCAGATGAAACCTACTTGATAATTGTGGATAATTTTTGATGTGTTCTTAGATTCAGTTTATAAAGTTTTATTGGGTATTTTTGCATCTATATTCATAAGGGAAATTGATGTGAAATTCTCTTTCTTTATTGAGCATCACGGTAACTGTGTCCTCATAAATTGAATTGGGCAATGTTCCTTCTGTTTCCAGTTGGTGGAATAACTTGAAGAGGATTGACATTATTTCTTCTTTGAAAGTCTGGTAGAATCCTGGGCTAAAGTCATCTGGACCTGGGCTTTCTTGGGTTGAGATTTTGGTGACTGCTTTTTTTTCCTCTAGTAGTTATAGATCTATTTATATTGTTTATCGGATCTTAATTGAACTGTAGGAAGTGACATCTATTGAGAAATTTGTTCATTTCTTTCAAATTTTCCAGTTTGGTGCAGTATAGGGATTTAAAGCATGTCCTTATGGTTCTCTGGATTTCCTCCGTGTCTCGTGTTTCCCCTTTTGATTCTTACTGTGTTAATCTGAATATCTTTTCTTCATCTTTTAATTAGTTTGGGTAAGAGTTTGTCTATATTGTTGATTTTCTCAAAGAATCAACTCCTTGTTACATGATTCTTCATGTTGCTCTCTTTGTTTCCAATTTATTGATTTCAGCTCTGTTTGATGGTTTCCCGCCATCGATTTCTCTGCACAGGTGTGCTCAGTTCTTTTTGAAGTAGACCTTTCAGGTGTGTTGTTAAGTTTCTAATGTGGAGTCACCCCTGCCCCACTTTGGTACTTAGTGGTATGAACTTTCCTTTTAGCATCATTTTCATTGTGTGTCATTAGATGGCATATGCTGTGTATTCATTTTGATTGAATTTTAGAAAGTCTATAGGTATTTCTATTTGAACACTCTTAAGTTAGAGGTCCAAAGTTAGTATCCACATATGAGGGAAAATATGAGGCATTTGTTTCTCTGATCCTGGGTTGCCTCACTTATTTTTCCCCAGTTATATTCATTTACCTAAATAATTGCCATATTTCAGTTTTTATTTATAGATAAATAAAATTTTATTGTGGATATGCACCACATTTTCCTTGTCTATTGACCAACTGATTGATTCTGTTTCTTCAGACCTATGAACAGAATGGCAACAAAGCTGGATGCACAAGTATCTCTGCAGCAGGAAATTTGCACATATTCCTAAGAATGGAACAATTGAGTCATATGCTAGTTTGATTTCCAGGTTTTTGAGGAATGTCCAAATTGACTTTCATGGTGGATGTACCAGTCTGCACTCCCACTAATATTGAATAAGAATTTCTTTCTCCATATACTTTCTAACAACTACAAACACACAGAGAAAGGAATATGGGAAAAATATATCCATAATATCCACAAGCAAGCAATCAAGCAAGCAAACAAACAAACAGAACAACAAAACACTGAGAACAAACCTCACCAGGAAGTCAAAGACCTCTACAGTAAATAATTTAAAACTCTCAATAACAAATGAAGAAAGACATGAAAGGCAGAAAAACTACCCATGTTTATAGACTATTGTTAAATGATAATCCCACACAAAATAATGTATGATGCAGTATCATTGAAAATCTTCATGTTCTTCATATCATCCAAAACACTGATTGGAGACACAGAAGACTGGATATCTAAGTCAACTCCAAGTAAAAAGAATAATATTCAGGGCATTACCATACTCAATCTCAAATTATACTTCATGCCCATATAATCAAATCAATGTGGTACAGGCATGAACATAGACACATAAATCAACGGAATAAGATAGATGTCCCAGATTTAACTCTATGCAATTTCAACTATCCTATTTTCAACAGAGACTCCAAAAATACATACTGGAGAAAAGAGCAGCTTTGACACATGGTGCTGGACAAACTGGGTGTCCATATGTAGAAAAGCGAAACCACATCCTTACCCCTCAACCTACACACAGACCAACTCCAAATGCATCAGAGACATTAATATGAAACCTGACACTCAGAAACTGCTAGAACAGAAGGACTGAAAAATTCTGCAACATCTAGGCACAGGTATGGATTCTTAAAAATAGACCCCGGTCTATTCAAGAAATAAGGCCAACAATGAACCATTTGGGATACCATAAAATTTCAAAACTTTATAGCTAAGAAGACAGGCAAGAAAATGGATGGTGTGTCAAAATCTTTCACAGTCATATATCCAACAGAGCATTAATATCTAGAATACAGAGATTTAAAATACACCAAGAAAACACATAACTCAATAAAAATGGACTATATATCTGAATGGAGAAGTCTCTAAAGGGGGGAAAAACATACTCGTCTAGTATAGCCATCATCAAGACATCAAATGTTTCTACGTTTTTAACTTCTCAGCTACGTATACATAGACTCATAGACTCAGTTACTACCCAGATTGTATATTTAGGGATGAAAATATAAATAAAATTTCAACTTTTAAATTAAGAAGAAAATTTTAAGAAATTTGAGCGTGGAACACTCTCATGTCACAGTACTAGGTGGCTGAGATGTTGAGCTAAAGGCAATGAGACATTGAAAATGTGACTTAACTGTAGATGTTACAACACTGAGAATTTACTGTCACCATGAAGCATTTTGTGATCTTTCTTCATAGATGAAACACAGGTAAACTCAGTCCTGAATCAGTTTAATAGAAAGTCTGGAATGCTAACCTCTGTTTTAAAGAGATGTTAGTACTACACGGACACTTGATTTATGCTCCTCCAAAGCAACCAGTATTGTAGATCAAATCATTTCAAAAATTCAGTGGTGGAGAGATGTGGCAGGGAAGACTCTAACATTTCTAAGTAAAAAAAATCAGCTATTATGAAGCCTCTGAAATGGTTTGACACAGTTCTTGTCATTCATAGATGACTAGTTAGAGGTAGCCTGTGTTCATGTGCTTTATCTTGGGTAAAATAATAAAACCATCTCTGCAAAAATTGTGGACTGCACCAGTTCTGTAGTACACATGAAAAAAAAATGTACACAGATCATGACACGGTTGATACAACCAGGTGAATTTGTTCCTATATTTTTCATTGGTTCAACAAGGACATTAATGCATATGTATGAAGTTTATAAGTGAACAAAGCAATTTAGTGTAAAATGCATCTCTGATTTTTGTCAGAATAGGAGGAAACAGGATCTTGAAGACATATTTGTGATCCTATGCTCATTGTAGCAGTATTGAGAATAACCAAAGGGTGAAAACAACATGATGAATGTTTACATAGATGAATAAGCTACACATAGCAAAGCATATGTAGCAGAGGATGGCCTTGTGGAACATCAATGAGAGGAGAGACCCTTGGTCTTGTGGAGATTCAATACCCCAATGCCAGGACAGGGAAGCGGGAGTGGGTGGGCTAGTGAGAAGGGGGAGGGAGGATAGGATGAAGGGGGGTAGTTCAGAGGGCAAATGAGGAAAGGTGATAAAATCTGAAATGTAAATAAAGAAAATATCTAATAAAAAAAGAGAAAAAAGGAAGCCACATCTAATGCAATGTCTCTCTGATTTAAAAGGAACAAAAGTCCTCTCATTTAGTACAGTAATGGTGAGCCCTGAGAAGACACATGAAATAAGAGTCACAGAAAGGCAAAAACTATATAGTTCCTCTTCCATGAGAAATATCATAGTCAAGTTCATAAAAGCAGTAAGCAATGTGATGGTTAGCAGGGTTGAGGAAGGGAGAGTCTACACAAAGGACCTGGTTGTACAAGGTGAGAAACTGCCAGCGATTCGCCATATAAGGCAGACAGAGTTACTAACATTGCAACACATGTTTCAATCATTAGTAAGCTGCAGTTCACATTACATACTTTTACCACAATTAAAAAATAATAATAAATGCACTAACCAATGAGTTTGTGTTTATAGGAAACTGAGTTTTGGTCACGTGGGTGAGAACAGTTCCTTAGCAGAGAAAGGTTTAGTGTTGCTGTGTGAGAAGCAGATATCTTCACAAGCAAGGTGACTTTGGGGTGACCCAGAGTCACCATTCAGAAATGCTTGGGAATTACTATGCATGGGAGTATAAAGGACGTAGAAGCAAATAAAGAGAGGTACCGGACTCTTTGAGCTACAGTCTGACTTCTGCCAAGCTGTATTTGGAATGGGGTGGCCCTGAGGATTGTGAGGAATATGGCTGTGTGTCCATGACTTCATGATCATACATGCACCAATCCCCGGGTGCCAGAGGATTCTAAAGGAAAAAAAAAAACTTGATCAGGGTTTCCCTGATTGGTGAATGGTGATCATAAAGAAGTGGGGCAGCGGGGGGCAGTGAGCTTGACACAAAAATGGGACCATTCATTTTTAAGGAGCATCCATCAGCCAAATGGTTGAGAACAGTAAAGACCTCACACTGAAAGGTTTAAGAAAGATGAAAGAAGTACACAGAAAAAAGGATTAGTCAGCAGGAGGAAATGTTAACTGGATGAAGAAAAATGTGCGTTTGAATCTAGGCTCTAGCACTGAGTTTAGGCTTGTGAAAGGAAATTCCCTAGTTGGGTTTTATATGCATGTTTTTATTTAAGGTTGTCATGGTAATCTAGAAATGTGATCATCTAGAAACTTTGGTTTTCCTACGAATGTGGTCTGTTATGTGTCACAAACCAAATCAAGAATCATTCTTGGAACAAATGCTATTCTGTATAAAAATTATGTTAGTGAGGATCTCAGTCTTTGAAATTGTCACTGAATCTTTACTTTTGATCATCTATCCTCCTTTTGCACATTTCACCAGGGTATTGCAGCTTTTTACTCTATTACGCGTTAACTTCTACTCAGAGGCCATAATAAAGATTATGTGTCTGTCACACTCACACGTAATATATGAACTCCAGAAGGGACTATTGAAGGCTTTACCTTCCCTCCTTGTTCCCTTGTAAATGTAAAATGGTGTAAAATGGAGAGAAACTGAATATGCAAATGTTTCCTACCTCTTTGATTGACCTGTATATCCATACAAGGGACTTAGCTAGAATCCACAATGGGCTAGGACTCAAATCTAGTCCTTTCTCTGTACTTTATCTGGGAACTGGATGAAGGATTTTTATACCTCATGGTTTCATTCATTGTTTGTAAAATAGTTTCCAATTGTATAGTGTTCTTTAATAGCATCTCTCTGAGAAGTTGACACTGAGATTGCCTGTGAGCTCCTAATTTTCTTTTCATGTAAATGCATCGTTTGTTTCTCTTTATAATAGTCATTTTTAAGAATAAAGATTATCTTGCCTCATTGTACCTCCAAGGGCTGTGCTCTGTGGGTTGAGTGTGAATGATATTAAAGCTTATGTATGTACTGTGATTCCTGTATGTTCGGCAGCTTTCCCACACTGGACCAGAGTCAACCTGTCCTTCCATGTTTTATGTCCTGGTCCCTTCTTGGCTTCACTATCTTGTGCTTTGAAGCAACTGCTCAGCACAATAAAGGTTCATTAAACAGAAACACTGTGATACAGTGGTAATTGATCTGGATGTCAAGATGGCTACCAACTAGCCAGTGTGTGGTGCATGTACCATGTGTATACACTGAGAACAGCATGAATCATGTCCTAAACAGAAGAGTATGACTCAATGAGATTTCATCCCATGATTTAGAATAATGGGCAACTAAAATTTCTGAGTGGCTGATTTCCAGAATTTTCCATTTAAGATTTTCAGACTATAGTTGGGTACAGGTAACTAAAATCCGGGGAGAGCAAAGGGAGAGCCAAGGGAGAGGTTCTGTACTGTGTCCAGGTAGTTTTGACGCATAATGGAATGTGAAGTATCATATTTTTATTTTTCTTAAATTCAATTCAACCTCAACAGTGTAGTAGTGATCAATTATTTCCACGAATAAACTCATCTTATAAGATGAAATAGTTTCATTCTTTTTTCATAATTGACCAGGTATTTTCATTTGCCATCTATCAGTATTGTAGGCAAGAAAAACTCAAACACTCCTTTATAGAATGTCCCTCTGTTTTCTCATCCATTCTCAGGAAGAAAGACAGCATGCATGTTGTCATAGGTGATGGTGTTCCATACCTGGGTGTGAATTGTTGTGTGTCCTCCAGACTGAAGTGAGACTCCAGTCTGTCTGTCCATATGTACAGATTGTCTGCCGTGGGAGAGCATGCTTCCCCTGAAAATGCAGATCCTAATATGATCTAAGTTTTCTTTTCTATTCACAGCACTGGGAAATCTTTTCTCTTTGTGTTCTGTGTTGTAGATGCAGTCCTCATTCTGGTCCTTCGACATATAAATTCTGTCTACTGTTTCCTCATGCATAATTGGTTATCCTTACTAGTTGGATATCTCCTCTTCAGTTTCCAACAGTGAGGACACCAAGGAGTCTTGACTGCTTACTTTACCTAGAATCTTCTGGTCTCCATTTTCAGTGCTCCATGGTTTGTTAATTGATCTAGCTGTGGTAAAATCAATGCCAAACTAATTTCTCTACAAGTGGATATCTGACTTCCTGTGCGTTCTTGCTCCATTTTTTTCCTCAGGTGTCAGCTGTGTCTAAATTTTCTTTACTTTGTTTTTCTCTGGGTCAGGATTTCTCTTCTGTAAATTCTGACCTCCAGCATTCCAAAGAGGGGTTTGTTTTCCATTTTCCATGAAGGCCTGTTTGTCACCAATCATAAAGGCATTTTTGAATGATATTAGAAACATTTCTTCTACTGAAGCACAGATAACTCAAAAACAAAAAAGAATGAACTGATTTAGATTTTATGAAGGAGAAGAAAAAGCATTTGGTGGGTCACTTTAAGTTGGTGACAGTGTAGGTCATATCAATGGATGCTGTTGTGATGGTGACCTCTGGGCTGCTGTCTTCCAGGGGGAAGGGGAGGGGCTTTCTTTTGCAGGTCTTAGAAGGGAAGCACTTTGCCCTTTTGGACTTTTTGAAGAGTTAAGATTGATTTTCCTTGAACTCTCTCTGGCTAATTGGAATGTCCTATGATTCCTCTGGTGAATCCCAGGAAGAGAATTATTGAGGCCTTGTGGGGCAGCACGCTTCAAACTGTGTGTCATGACCCATTAGTGAGTTGTGAAATCCGTTTAAGAGATCTTGAACGGTATTTAGAAAATGTGATAGAAACTAAAATGGAAAGGGAAATATCAGAGCCCATGGTGCAGGCAACACCTATTAGGACAAGTGCATTTTGTTTAACATCTTCTGTTTTGTATTGGTTTAAAAATTAAAACGGATCCCTTATAGAGCTCTCAAGCCACATATTTTGTAACTCAGTTCTCTAATGATATTTAAGCATTGTCATGCCTGTCTGGTCAAATAATATGGTTTTTGTTTGTTTGTTTGTTTGTTTTATTTGTTTGTTTGTTGAACCAACAGCAAAAAGTCTTTGGGCTTGGCAGTAGGGACTGAAAGATGATGAATGAGAGTAGGATGGTAATGCACGAGGCGACCTCATCATTTATCACCACCTGCAAGCCATCTGATCAGCACTTGATAGATGTGGGTCCTCCAAGCACCACTGTTCTGTCTCAAATGCATGTGTCATCCATGAAATGAGATGACCAGCAATTGGAATCGTACAAGAAGAAATAGGACTAGGTGCATCTTCTTCCCAGCATGCAACCTGCCATCTGCCCCACTGTCAATAGCTAGAATCCCAAGAAGAGCTCTAGTGGAAGGGCTAACTTGTTCTAGACAGAATTAACCCAGATTTCACAAGAACCAACTGTCCTCTCTGTGGGCAAGCCTCCCATGACGTTCCACCAGGCCTTAACTCTCTAAAGGCTCGCTACTCAACCTCTACCATAGTGAGAACCAAGCTTCAGACATATGAGCACTTTGGGGTGACATACCACACCCAAAACAAGGCACTTCCCCAAATTCTACCACTGTAGGTGGCGGTATATTGATTGATACTCTCTCTAATATAGAACCATATAGAATGAGTGACTATTTTGAACTTTTCCAATCACGAAAAGAAATATTCTGTCCTAGCTGGCTTATGCTCTTAACTAAATCTGGATTTTTTTTGCTTCCCTTATTTTTCCCAAAACTTATTTTTATATTAAAATACCATGTAATAGAAGTAGTACTGTTGAAAATATAAATGTATGAGTAAAACTGGGTTTAGAGACTAAAAATAAGGAAATTAAGCACAAACATTTCTAAAATGCCAATTGAATTTTGGCAAGTTGCCAAGCTAATTCAATGGAGAAATAAATTTTCCCCTCAACAAATGTTACTGTAACATTAAAAAAATTTTAGCTAAAAATACTAAAACTGTTAACTGATGCTATGGTGGGCTTACAAACAGGAACCTAGCATGTCTGTCCTCTGAGAGGCCCAACAGGCAGCTGAAAGAGTCACATGTAGATACTTGCACTCAACCAATGGACAGAAGCTGGGGACCCCTGTGGTTGAATAGGGCAAAGCTGGAAGAAGCCAAGGAGGAGGGCGATCCCATAGGAAGACCAGCATTGTCAACAAACCTGGACCCCTGAAATCTCTCAGACACTGTGCCACCAATCAGGCAGCATACACTAGCTGATCTGAGGCCCCCGGCATATATACAGAAGAGGACTGCCTGATCTGGCCTCAGTGAGAGAAGATGTACCTTACTCTCAAGGGACTTGTGGCCCCAGAGAGTGGCAAGGTCTGGTCGGGTGGGGTGGGGGGCCGTGACGACATCCTCTTGGAGATGGAGGAGGAGGAATTGGATGAGGAAAAGCCAGAGGGTGGGCCGGGAGGGGGGATAAAGACTGAACTGTAAAAAGAAAAAAAAAAGATTAAAGAATAATAACAATTAAAAAAATAAATAAAATCTTAACTGCTATAATACATTTAATACAACATATACTTTTGCTGTTCAGTTTATTGGATATGTATTTAAAAGCTTCTTCATTTACCACATGCAATTTTGGATCTAATTCACTAATTCATTTTATGGTAAACAAAACAAAGTAAAACAAAAAAGAATGTAGATAAAGCCTCATGAGATTCATTAGTTTTATCCTGTATTCTGTAAGTTGGAAGCTTCACTCACTAAGAATAAAAAGGGAAAGCACATTATTATGACCTAGTTACAGCCCAGTTGGTAGATCATTTCTGCAGGAAACAGTATGAAGTATTCACTTCTAGTTCAGACGAGTCTCTCTCATTGCCCGAGTGAACACATTCTGAGAGCAGGAGATAGGAATGCATTTAACAGTTCCCATTCTTAAAAATGACATTTCCAGCCCTGCAATATGAGGTGCTTTGGTTTAGATAGTTTAGGAAGCAAGGAATAATTGCCTTCATCAAGATGCCCTGATGTCTTCTACCTTAGACTGAGACAGAGAAGAAGCCTCAACGTGAGAGCCCAGTGAGGTGGCATGGTAAATGTATGTTGTCATCTGTTTGAACTGATTATTCAAATGTGGCTTACTATAGAAACAGCGTACCTGCTAAGCTTCAGTTCAGAACTTCATTCAACGCTAAGACCTGATCTCCGCCATAAACCTGGGGAACCTCAAGGGCCCAGTATCATTGACCACTCCTCAGTTTAACATCCACCTACAAACTTTGATTTTTTTAAAAATCAGGTCATTAAACTTCTCAGACAAAACTGATATTTCTGTAGAATGTGTCAAAACTGAGGATTTTATTTTTTACAGAATTGTCATTAAACTATAAGTATAAACAGACAAATATTACTATCCCTCCTTTCTTCCTGGGTTAGATCACCCTGGTAAACACTATCAATTCTCTGATTTCCTTCCCTTTGTCTCTCAGGGCCAGGGAGAGTTGCCTGGACACAAGACACAAGACACTTCACATGGCATGCTAAGGGGCAAATTCTTGTTGATCATCATGGAACACATACAAATTTGTACAATTTAAACAAGGCTTCTTTGTTGGTATGCTGTTGAAAGAAACCTCTGTGGAGGGATTGATTGGCAGATAAGAGATTCAAACTTGTTTGAAGAAGAGAGAGATGCTGGGTAGCAGCAGAGGAGGCAGGCAGGCTTGCAGCACATGGAGCTGAGAGGATAACCATGGTGGGAAAGTGAGAGATACTGGAAAAGGTGAAATGCACAATAAATTCCTGTGTACCATATAGTAAAAGTTAATTTGATTCAATGACATATAGCAAGTTAGAGGACTTTCAGTGGCAAGCATGCATGAAAGGTCAAAAAACACAATTATTACCATAGCAAAATGTTCTGGATGCATGTATTGATAACATACAAAATATAATATACAAGACTATACCTATTTAATGAATATACTGGAACAACAGACACATATACTACATAAACCCTGTACCTAAGGCCCAGAGAACATCAAGGGAGAGGTGGCAGAAAGATTGCAAAAGACAGGAGACCAGAAAGCCTGCTGTGAGATTATGTCTGCTAGTAATGGCATGAAAGCCATACCCATACCTAAGCAATCTGGTTGCCTAAGCAAGACCTCAAAATAACAACAATTTGAGAGAACAAATAGGAGGAGGGAGAAATCTCTTAAGGCCACATCCATAGACAAGGATCAACATAGGTGACTAATGAACATGGAGAGATGGAGAACTAGTCTTTCTGAAAGATGATACCCTTAACGAGTTATCTGATACCAAGAGGCCAGTCCTGGAATTGGACATATGAGCAATGTTAAAGAGATTCACCAGGTTTGTATGTATGTATGTATGTATGTATGTATGTATGTATGTATATTATTAACAGTAATAATCAAAGAAAAAGAAGCTATCTGGGACTAGAGAAATCACAGGGAGGATACATGGGAAGGGCTAGAGAGAACGGAAAGGGGAAAAGTGATGTAATCATATTTTAGTTAAAATAAAAACTAAAACATATAGCATTTGACTATCTTAATCCTGTCATTAAAATGTTATCACAGGTAAATATCTCATATTCAAATGAAAATGAAAAAACAACAAAAGTCGAAATTGATGTATTTTAGCATCCTTTTGTAATTATAATGATTGGTTTGTCACCAATATTTGCTCTACTTACTCAACTGGCTTTGCATCTAATTGGAAATGTTAGTCATTTGTCAAATCGGCTGTACCTCATTAGAGCTGGCTATTTCTAAGCCCAAGCTTTTTCCATCAGTCAAGTGTTCTTTGTAGACAAGTTAATTTTTTTGTTGTCGTTGTTGGTAAGGAAATATGTACCTGAGCTTGGAAGCTTCATTTTACATCCGTAAGCCACATAGTTGACACTACACTCCGTGAGAAGACATATTAAATTAATTCCCATAGCTAACACTTATTTTCCTCCCACTGACTTGATCTATAATTATGAAGCAAGTTGCAGACAGGAAAACACACTGTCCTGAAGGGCCTATTAAGTCCCACACTATAGATTTGCTTGGTTTTTCATGCTCTCTCCTGTGTTTTTGTCATTTGATTGTTTGATTGTTACAAATTAATTTCAGAAACCTCTCAAACAGGATGGACACATTACAGAAGAATTACTGGTTGAACTGATAGCATTGAATATTTTCATTAGTATCTTCTGATTCACCTGATGTGGGCTATAATTGGCTTGAACACAACCTCAGGAAATCTCTTACCTAATTATGTACTTAGTCAATGGGCCATGCAAGCTCCGAAGAGACTCATTCTACTTTATTGACTAAACAGGCATTTATTCATGATGGAGTTATGCCAGCCTCATGGGTGAAAACTTCTTTTAGAATCCCCCCTAAAATCTTTTAAAAACATTTATATAGTTGTAATAAAATTATAATAGCAAAAGACACATTTTTGGTATTCAAACCAACAGGGATAGAGACAGAGAAGAGACAATGCAAAAGTAAGTAACCAGTTTTCCGTTTTCGAGTAAAATAATGCTACCAGTTGTCCCTTCCATTTCTTCTTCAACCACTATCATGTAAGATAACTGTAGGGCAGGGGTTAAGAGTATATACATCTCTTACTGGGGACCTGAGCTCCTTCTCTGCTCCCCTCTCGGCTGTACCCAGCCGCCCCCCCCCCCCCCCCCCCCGGTAATTCCATCTCTAGAGAATTCAGTGTTCTCTTCTGGCCTCCTTGGGAATGTATGCCTCCATCTAACCACCACCACAGAAATGGAAAGCATTCAAAATTATAACTGATCTCCTTCAAACTTGGTCCTCAAAGAAAATGAGAAACACGAGGAGGTCAAGTGTTTGTCTGTGTGGCTGAATTATAAAACTGGATTTTATTCGACTCTTAGACAGAACTTTGGTTGAATTTACACAGTCAAGCTTTAAGTAGTAACGAGTTTCTAAGTGCTCAGAGTTTCGGGGGGGAGGTCAAGTGATATTTTTCTAATTTGAAGAATCATTTCCATCATATTTTTCTAAGTCCTCTAACACTATTTTCCAATAAGTAATTCTGTTCTGTGTATTTTTCCTCTTAAATCCAGGGTGATCCTTTCTGCCTAACAAGCTCATGGTGGATGAAAATGGACCTCAATGGAGGTGGAGGACAAGTGGGATGATGATTTAGCCTTTAGATTCTCGATTAAACACATCAAATGTAGCATTTCTGTGTCGTGAGGGATTCGTGTTGCTATGGCAACTGCCTCTAGGAATCCCAGTGAAGCTGAGGTTAGCCACAGTCCTCTGACTTCAGCTTCAGCAGTGAGTTAAGGTGGCTCAGTTTCCAAAGCTTTCTGTTGTTGCTGAACGTGTATCTCCAGAGCAGCAGAGCAGAGCGTGGAGATAGATGGAGAAACTCATCTTTGCCCAAAACGAAGTAGAGGAGAGGAAACTGTCAAGGATAAGGATGTTTTCACTGCATCCCGAAGATCTGTGAAATAGCTTTTTGCGGTTCTACACATAGAAAATGAGAGAAACAGAAGTTCGAGATAATGGTGTTGCTGGTGCTGCTGCTGCTGGTGGTGCAATATATTTATTGCAAATATATTAAAATAATATGCATATTTATACACATATATGTATAATGTATATGTGTGTGTCTACATGTGTGTGAAGTCATTAGTTATAGGCAAATGCCTTTACATTATGAACCATTTTATTGGCCCCTTGTTACCTTATAGTTTGGGAACAGACGCTGTTAAATTATACACTCTAACGTTCACCTTGGGATCTTCCTAAGTTAGTACTGCTCTCCAGCTTGATTCTGAAAATTATTTTTGTGCATTAACATCTAACGTTATAAATAAAGGTTTCCTACAAATAACATTTACTTACCTTAATTTGATCTCCATTGGCTTACAGGAAATATAGCAGTTTCCAAATAAAGATTGTTTGGTAGCAGTGTAAACAGTTTGCAACAGGAACCGATTTCCTCCGTTTTGCTTCACAGTATGGAATCACTCTTTCTGTTCCTGAAGGTTACTGCAATTCTTGAGGACAAAGGCCGAGTTCAGACTCCCTGAAACCAAACCAAAATGATCTCACTTTTCTTCATACACTGAGAAAGAGTCAAATGTGTTTTCCTGACAAGGACTTGTTTGATAATGTCACCATTTAATTGACAAAGGGTTGCTTTCTAGACCATTGTCCTCTTTAAAGGTGATGGTTTGTTAGCACAGAAGACTCACCCCGTGTACCTGCAGCCTGCTTGTTCCTTGTGCATTCTATTAGAATACCAGTTTACTTGACATTTTTACCCATGCTTTTCCCACATGATAGGACCCTAGGATCTTGAACCCTAGGATGTTTGCTTCCACTCTGTCTGTCTGCAGCAAACACACAATACAGTGCCTGAAGTGAAAGGCTTGGAGTGTTTGTTGAGAAAATATGAGGCGCATCCTGGGGAAGATCTGGCAAATTCACCCAATTCTTTTTTTTATTTAATTTTATCTGTAATTCATTTTTTATACTCCATATTTCATTCACCGCCCCTCCCCTCCCACCCTCCAACTGCTCCACATCCCACACCTCCTCCTCATCACACTGCATCTCCACATGGATGTCCCCACCTTCTACCCCAAGTCTCAAGAGGACATGCATGTTAAATATTCACTAATAAGTGAGTGTTAGCCAAAAAAAAAAAAATTACAGAATACACAAGATACAGTCCACAGAATTCAAAAGGCTCAACAAGCTGAAGTGCCCAAGTGAGCACACCCCATTCCCACTTGGGAGAAGAAAGCAATCATAAGTGGGGAGGAGGAGAGAGGCTTGGGAGGGAAAGTGGATGGGGAGGGGGGGAACCTGATCTGGTATTGGGTGAGGGAAAAGGACTGAAGCCCTGAAGGCCAGCAGAAAGAATGTAAACATGCAACCTCAGGAAATAGAAGGTTGGAGGGACCCCCCAGAATGCACAGAGACCTGGGAGGTGAGAGACTCCCAGGACTCATAGGGAGGGACCTTTGATGAAATGCCCAGCAGTAGGGAGAGGGAACTTATAGAGCTCACCCCCAGCAGGAAGACAGGACATCAAGTGAGGGATGGTGTTGCCATCCCACAGTCACACCTCTCACCTTTTCTTAATTTGAAAAAAATTATAGACATGTTTAATTTTTGATGTTTAGTTGAATGTATGTCTTAAACAACTTTTTTGTTTGTTTGTTTCTTATTTCTTAGTCTTGAGATGGATTTGTGTTCCGCATGAGACTCTATTAGGGACTGGACAGATATTCAGAAAGCCTATTACTTAAATTTTACACTAGTAAGTGCTATGCATCAGTTTTCTCTGTGATTCAAAGAGTCTATCCTGCTAGAAAGCTCCCTAAGACAGAAGGTGAACAACTCTTAATGTATTCAGAGAGTTCCTGAAACCTAGGAGATTCACTAGGCTCCTCCCTCTCAAGAGTAGGCAATAAAGACTGCAGAGAGTCACTCTCAGGTAAGCCAAGCTGCAAAGAAGATTGTGACACAGGACCAACTGCCTGGAAGCAGCAGAAATCAGCCCATTTGCCCGGAAGAGGTTTAGACCCGCCAAGCCCTCTGGAAAGAACTCTTCTACCTGCCAAGCTGTCTCCATGCTGTGTAGTATGCTCCAGAGTCCAGCTCTTGTCACCTGTCACCTGAGCTGGGCTGGGCTTAGGTGACTCAACTGTCTTTGAGTAATTTCTGCTCCTACAGAAACTCCAATGAAACCCATTGACTCACCAAGTTGAACTATGGAGTATCTGACCTTCGGTCTATTGTGTGGTCCCTATTAGGGGTAAGTAAACGTGTGTGTAATGTAAATGTCACTTTTACTTCCTCAGATGAACTGAGGAGATGAGGTTAGAGCCATACCTAAGCTGTGCAAACACACTGCTTGGGCTGAGCCCAGAATGTTCCTTCTTTGTTCTAACTATTGCCAGACCTAGGCCTGGAAGCTCCTAACCTCTGTAAAATCTAATCTTCCAAGCTGAGTGATTCAATCTGGCTTCTCTCGGCTTCTGACTGAATTGCTCTGCCGGGCCTCATACCAACTTTGGCAATATGTCCTAACCCTTCAGTTTCTTCTCATTCTCTGACTCAGTCTGTCTTCACCTATGTCTGGCTTGTTCACTCTGTAATCTGTCTATACAATTGTCCCAGTAAAACTCCCACATACACAAAACACTCATCACCCACAACACCCAAACACTTTTACTTCTTTCTCACTAGTCTTTGTTTTGTTTTTTTAAATTATATATTTTCTTTATTTACATTTCAAATGTTACCCCCTTTTCTGATTTCCCCTCTGAAACCCTCTATTCCATGCCTCCTCCCTCCCATATCAACCCACTAACTCCCACTTCCCTGTCCTCCCCTACACTGGGGCATTGAGCCTTCTCAGGACCAAGGGCCTCTCCTCCCATTGATGTCCAACAAGGCCATCCTCTGCTCCACATGTAGGTGGTGCCATGGGTCCCTCCCTCCATGTGTTCTCTTTGGTTGGTGATTTAGTCTCTGGGAGTTCTGGGGGTTACTGGTTGGTTCATATTGTTGTTCCTCCTATGGGGCTGTAAGCTCCTTCAGGTCCTTGGGTCCTTTCTCTAGCTCCTCCATTGGGGACCTCGTGCTCAGTCCAAAGGATGACTGTGAGCATCAACTTGTGTATTTGTCAGGTACTGACAGAGTCTTTCAGGAGACAGCTATATCAGGTTCCTGTCAGCAAGCACTTGTTGACATCCATAATAGTGTCTGGGTTTGATGACTGTATATGGGATGGATTTCCAGATGGGGCAGTCTGTCTTTCCTTCATTCTCTGCTCCACACTTTTTCTCTGTATCTCCTTCCATGGGTATTTTGTTCCCCTTTCTAAGAAGGACCGAAGTATCCACACTTTGGTCTTCTTCTTGAGTTTCATGTGGTCCGTGAATTGTACCTTGGGTTTTCCAAGCTTCTGGGCTAACATCCACTTATCAGTGAGTGTATACCATGTGTGTTCTTTTGTGATTGGGTTACCTCACTCAGGATGATATCCTCCAGATCCATCCATTTGCCTAAGAATGTCATGAATTCATTGTTTTTAATAGCTGACTTGTATTCCATTGTATAAAGGTACCACATTTTCTGCTTCCATTCCTCTGTTGAGGGACATTGGGGTTCTTTCCAGCTTCTGGCTATTATAAATAAGGCTGCCATGAACATAGTGGAGCATGTGTCCTTATTACATGTTGGAGCATCTTCTGGGTATATGCCCAGGAATGGTATAGCTGGGTCCTCTAGTAGTACTATGTTCTGTATCATTTAGTAGCTTCTCTTTCCTGTCTTTTTCTCAGGTCAGTTGAGTGTATCCTATCTCAGACTCCTTCTGTCACATCTTTGTTTGATTCCTCACTTTGTCTGCCCCTCAATTGGATGCCACTTTCAAGCATGGGTGCTTTCTTCTACATTTTATCCTTCATTGTTAAAGATAAAAAGATGTGCTAAGGGTGACTGTATTTCATCCAGATCATACTGTAATCTAGGGCATGGCTACATTCTGGCATGGTTGTATCTTTGGATGTGATCCCTTGCCAGAGAAGCTATGTTACTGGATTAAAATTCTTCTACAGTGTAGCATCTCCCCAGGAAAGTTTTGTCACACAACAATAAGAGATTTTAAAGCAGTTGAAAAATAAAACAGCCTATGTAGGTCAAACACACACAAAATAATATGCTTTTTAAAAGCAAGATGCTGTTACATGATCTAGAAGATAGACTGTAAGGATTGGTTGAGTGTTATTTGTCTCTAATAAGTTAACATCATCTTTGGAAATCCTTATGAAAATGAGAGATGCATCAGATCTCTGGATTCAATTACTTAATGTTTCTCTTCCCCTAGTGTTGACCAGAGGATTCCTCTCCTCTAGAGGGATGCTTTTCATCTATTTTCATAGTCTATCTCTTCAAAGCATTGGCTGCCTCCAGAGTTCTATTTAACTCCATTTCCCCTTAGATGCAAAGTGAAGCGCTGTGCCCATTTCTTTTCTAAAATATAATTGGTGAACCTCAGAATCTGCCATCCTGAATCTCCATCTGCTCCTAAAGCCTTTTATATTTTCTGTTTTAGAGCCCCCCTCTCTCCCTCTTTCTCTCTCTCTCTCTCCCTCTTTCTTTCTCTCTCTCTCTCCCTCTTTCTCTCTCTCTCCCCCATCCATTCAAGCATGAACCAGTGAACCCAAGAAAGCCGTCTTAGCCCTAGCCTCAGACTTTTTATTATCCTACATACCTCAGATCTTCTCAAATTTATGTTCCTAAATATTTCTGAAAGCTTGGTCAAGTCACCCACTCTCCTGCTTGAGATTCTCTAATTGTCCCTCACCCTCCACTGTAATTGGTCTCCCATTTTTTCAAACTTGACCTTTTTGAAGTACAGTCACCAGCCTGAAAATAATCTATCCAAAATAAAATTGACCTTTAGAAAAGAAATCCATCAAAGAATGCTCATTTTCTGCCCACTTACATGAGGCTCCTATGACCCAAGCTTGTCCGTCCCAAGAGCTTTGTTTTCTTAATCTGTACCTGACATTTTCTTCTTTTCACAGGTTACCCAACTGTAGAATTTATGTTATCATACATCCTTGGTCTATTCTTTGTTCCAGCGAGTTTTCTTCAGTAGAAAACTTTTTGACTTATTTTTATTCTCTTGTTGAATGATCCACTCAAGCATTGCTATACTCCTGAAGTCTCTTGTTATTATTTGCTTTGATGTATATAGTCTTTCTCTTGGCAATTCACATAGTTTACCAAAAATTACAAGATTATATAAAAATTATGTTTATTTTTTATCAGATACTGAATTTCTTGAGAGCCCAAATTATATTCTCTTCCCCAGTGCTTACTATGTAGTCAGAGTCAAACATGTGTGATTAAACAGAGCTAAGACAAGGAAAACTTGTTTTCCCACTTACCGTCATAAGCTAGATGTTTTTGCCATTGTTGATACAGAAAAGACCACCATATTTTCATACCATCTTTATCGTAGAATTTTGACTGCCACTCTACTAGATGCTAAACATAAAGTGTTAAACTATTAGAGCACCATAGACCCAGGTTATGGTAGTCTCCTGAAAATAACTGCAAAGATGAAGAGGAAATGGAGAATATCCCTGACTGAACTAATAATGGACTGAGTAGAGGGCCTTGTCCCTCATGTCCACACTGTAAAGTAAGGTAGGCATCTTCATGGAAGATGGCGTATGTACCTGTGCATGTTCTGGGACAGTGCTGTGAGGATAACCCATGCACCTAACGAAAATTGAGAATGAAAATGCACTGCTTTTCTTCAAAGGTGAGCTTTCTCAAGAATGGTTTTAATGTGCAGAATAAGTGGTCCATAGAGACCATGTGGAGTGCCACAGCAATTTGGCATGTGCTTCTGTGGTTATTTGAATGACTTCTATGTGACTCCTTATCCTCCCATGGAAATTTGCTGTAATAACCTTAGATTAATGACCTTTTATGCTTATTAAGCTGCCAGGATGAAAATGTCTGCCAGTCTGGAAACCTTGGCAAAGAAGATGGTGCTGTGTCAATGACACTTCCCCGTATCTTTAGGGAATGATTCTAAGTTTTGTGGCTTATCTTCAGGATGGAAAAGCATTATCATTATTCCATATACTATGCTTTAACCGTTATTATATTTGTTGCTTATATATTTATTTTACTCTTTGAGAATTCCATACATTTACAAAATAATCGTGATCATCTCTAACCTTTGTTTTCTCCCTCAAACCCATTATTATCATGCCCCCTTCCAACTTTATATCCTTTTTTATGTTGATAGCTCTTAAATCCATTAATTAGTACTACCCATATGCAATGGGTATGGAGCCATCCACTGAAGCTGGGGTGGAAGAATCAGTCTTCTATGATAGGCTATATCTTTAAAGAACATTTTGTTAGGCAATCATGACCTCATCTGATAAAAACAACAGGCTTCAGAGTGCTTTGTCTGATCAATTTTGTATTTATATTCTGTGCAATTGTGCTTCTGCACACAAAATCATGTGGCAATCATTGCTGAAGCTAACAGAATGCTAATGGCATGGACGTGATTCAGGTCACTGCTAAAATATTAGCAGGAAGCGTTAAGCTGAATGCCAAATCCTGGCGATGTTCTATGCTTGCGGACCTTGTTACTTTTAAGATCTCAAAACAAATTCGTAAAGCAGAAGGCATGCATGCGTTTCCCTCTGTCTCAGTCTTAGGTTTCCAGTCCCATTCATTTGACTTGTGGCTTCCCAGCTGGTCATGCCATTCTTCAGGGCAGTAAGAGTCAAGATGATTTCTTATTTGTCTGAATGCTCCCAATTCATAAAGCTTAAGATGTCTAAAGATTCATAATACTTTCCATGCTATTGATTTTACATGAAGTTTTGCAGGCTTCTCTGTATGTAGTCTTAGAAATGCTCTTATTTCTTGTAAGTATTAAACAGAATTTTAATGAAGTAAAAATTTCTACTCAGTATTAACAGTACAAATTATAACTTTTATACTAAATTATTTTTCAGCTCAGCAGTTCTTCCTCTAATTAAATTGTTTACTTATCCTTTTTGTGTAAATAGTTCTATCATTTGTGAAACTGGTCTCTTCTCCTCCAATCTAAATTTTTTGTCTTATCTGACAACTTTAGGTGACAGTGGCACAGACAGAATGATCTAAGCACTCCATCATACAGTTCACATTTTATTTTTTTATATGATACTAAAATTACCTTCAGTTTTCAAATTTATTGAGAAATGAACATTCAGTAAAATGTTAGAATACAAGGTCCCTGGCTTTCTATCTCTGCTAGATGCACCAAATAAGCTGATCAATTTCCTTTGAGAGACACGCAGAAACTGATTGAAACCATACAATTGAGAAAATATCAAAGTGAATAGGACATTTGAGACACATTCAGACCATGCTCATGCATGAAACCCTGGGTTTGATGACTTGTATAGTATAAAGTATCTATGGGGATACCTGGGGCAGGGTATATCTATGTGACATATGTAATATCAACATTTGAGTGGTGAGAAAAATCAAAAGTTCAAGATCATCATAGGCTTCTTAGCAAATCTGAGGCAAGCCTGTAATATATTAGATGCCCCACAACAACAAAACAAAACAACAAAACCCAAAGCACTCTGGAGGACTGTCCACCCGATGCAGATGTGGATTGCCAAGCTGACAGCCTACCTGAGTTTAATCTTTGGAATTCACATGGTAGATGGAGGAAACCAATTCCTGAAAGTTGTTCTCTAACTTCTTCAACAAGTGGTGGTATATGCACATGTGCATGCGCGCACATACACACACACACACACACACACACACACACACACACACACACACACACAAATCAATAAATGAGTGCAAAACTTTAAGTTAAAAAAAGAGTGAAATATTCAAGACTAAATGTACCCAAGGAGTGAAATATCTGTATGCAGAAAATAGCTGTATGCAGAAACTAAAATATTAAAAGAAATTGAAGAAGTTGGAATTAACTGTAGAGTCAGCTATTGGATGGATCACAGGGCCCCCAATGGAGGAGCTAGAGAAAGTACCCAAGGAGCTGGGGGGATCTGCAACCCTATAGGTGGAACAACAATATGAACTAACCAGTACCCTGGAGCTCTTGACTCTAGCTGCATATGTATCAAAAGATGGCCTTCTTGGCCATCAGTTAGGCCATCAGTGGAGCCCATTGGTCGTGCAAACTTTATATGCCTCAGTACAGGGGAACACCAGGGCCAAGAAGTGGGAGTGGGTGTGTGGGGAATGCGTGGGGGAAGGTATGGGGGAATTTTGGGATAGCATTGGAAATGTAAATGAAATAAATACCTAATAAAAAAAGTTTTAAAAAACTGTAGAAAAAGTCCATGCTTACGCATTAAAAGCAATAATGTTAAAGTGTCCATGTTGCCTATTATAATTCATTTATGCCACTGTAAAAGAGGCTGTGCAGCTTATTAAGAAAAGAGGTAATTTCTACCTCATTAGTTCTGGTGGCTGGAGGGTCCAGATGGCCTGTTGCCAGTGTCCTAGTTTTGGTTAAGGTTGCTGCACAACAGCCTGGCCAAACCTAAGGCAAGTGAATTGTATGAAGAAGGGAAATGTGTATGAATGTGAGTACAAGAACTAGTATGGACTAGTTTCACATTTTAAATCAAATTAAATTAAATTAATTTGTTTGATTATTTACTTAATGTGTATGGATGTTTTGACTTTGCCTGTATGTAGTTGTGTCCACCATATCTGTGTCTGGTGAGCTGGGGCTAGAAAAGATTATGGGATGCCCTGGGACTGAAGTAAAGTTGGTGCTAAGAATTGAACTACATTTTAGTAAACTTATTAACCACAGAGAAATTTCTGTAGATTCCAAATCATTAAAAAATAATTTTTATATATGTATGGGTGTTTTGCCTGGGCTTAGCACCTACTACAGCACTACTTTTTGTTGCTGGAGGCCAGAGAGGACATGAGATCAGTTGGAACTGGATTTATAGAGAGCTATTATGATGGTTTGTATATTCTTGGGCCAGGGAGTGGCACCATTTGGAGGTGTGGCCTTGTTGGAATAGGTGTGACCTGGTTGGAGTAGGTGATTCACTGTGGGTGTGGGCTTAATACCCTCACCCTAGGTGCCTGGAAGTCAGTCTTCCACTAGAAGCCTTTATATGAAGATGTAGAACTCTCAGCTCCCCCTGCACCATGCCTGCCTGGATGCTGCCATGCTCTTACCTTGACGGTAATGGACTGAACCTCTGAATCTGTAAGCCAGCCCCAATTAAATGTTGTTTTTTAGGAGACTTGCCTTGGTCATGGTGTCTGTTCACAGCAGTAAAACCCTAAGTAATACAGAAGTTGGTACCAGGAGTGGTTCTAGATGAGCAGAAGTATAAGGATGAATCTTTTAAAATACTGGAATTGTCTTGTTGATCTACCAGCACTTTCAGCTATGAAACTAGCGTAGTGGGGTATTCTTGTGACAACTTGACCATGTTTTGGGGAGGACTGTGGAAGGACTTTGGAACTTTGGGCTAGAAGATATAGTCAGTGTTAAGAATTCTGTGAGATGTTGTGTAGGAGCTTGGAAGAAAGCATTGAGAACAGTGAAGAAAATGGAGGTCTGGCTTGTGAAATTTCAGAGGTAAAATTAAGGACTCTTTTCAGGGCCATTGCTATTTTGGATTGTGACGATTCTGTGGTTCTGGTTAGCTGGAGCTGAAGAATCAGCTGTGATTAACAAGATACCAGAACTACTAAAGTGAAAACTTGGTGTTACTGGGACTATTAACGCTGGTTAGCTGGAGTTAAGAAATTAGTGGTGATTAAGAAGAGACCAGCTTCATTGACATCTTCTGGGAAGTGTTTTCTGAGAGCACAGAGGCTGTGTTCCAGAGATGGCCAAGGTTGTACTTTGTGCTGCGGCTGAACTTGGTAATGTGTAAGAGTCACCCAGGTGGTACTGGTTTTGAAGGCATGGAGGAGTCACGCAGAGCAGCTGAGGCTTGGCACTGTGAGAGGCCATGCAAGGCCATTGGTGAAGGTGCAGTCTCAGTTGCAATTGACGGCCCAGGACTGAAGGTGTCATGCAAAAGAGTTGAGGCTTGGTACCATGAAGAGAGCCTATGAGAGGCTATTGTTGAAGCCAAGTTACAGTGGAAGACAGCAGCATTTTGGAGATGCCAGTTCCACGAGATGACCACCGATAACAGCAGCAGCAGTGGAGTACAGACAGCTGGAGCCTAGAAGACAAGCTGTGTGCTACAAAGGATAGGGCTGGAGAAGTGACCTAAGCCCTTAGAGGAGCCCAGATGATTGTGAGTTGGATCCCAGACATTGGACAGTTGGGGTTTAATTTTTGCTTTTGATTGTGACTGTGCCTTGATATTTTCCCTCTTGAAGGAAGTATTTTAGTGGAACCCACAGTTAAGAGACTTAATTGTAAAGACTGGATTTTAAGTGAGATTGAAATTTTAAGAATTTGCAAAGACTGTGGGGCTTTTAAAGTTATTTAGATCTTGGGGATGAATAAGAATAAGGGTTGAGGCTTACTAGTGATATGTTTGTGTGTCAAGTTGACAAGGGGTCAATTGTACTGGCTAGTTTTGTGTCAACTTGACACAGCTGGAGTTATCACAGAAAAAGGAGCTTCAGTTGAGGAAATGCCTCCATGAGATCCAACTGTAAGGCATTTTCTCAATTAGTGATCAAGGGGGAAAGGCCCCTTGTGGGTGAGACCATCTCTGGGCTGGTAGTCTTGGTTCTATAAGAGAGCAGGCTGAGCAAGCCAGTAAGGAACATCTCTCCATGGCCTCTGCATCAGCTCCTGCTTTCTGACCTGCTTGAGTTCCAGTCCTGACTTCCTTAGTGATGAACAACAGGATAAAAGTGTAAGCTGAATAAACCTTTTCCTCTCCAACTTGCCTCTTGGTCATGATGTTTGTGCAGGAATAGAAACCCCGACTAAAACAGCTATGAACCACAATGTGGATGTAGGAACTGAACCTGGGTTCTCTGCAGGAGCAGCCAGCTCTCTTAACCCCTGAGCTATCTCTCCACGCATCAGGTTCACTCTTTAAATAACAGTCAGGTCTCACAGAAACAAGTATATGCTTATTAGACATTATCTACTCTAATAAGCCAAATTTTAATGCATTTATGATGGTGAAGACACATTGACCTTATTGATTCCAGTGGAGAACCTGCCTGAAAGCCTCAGGCACTCCAGGGCACAGCCCCTCTTAGGTCCAAGCCTCCATCTTGGAACCTCTGGGTAATAAATCATTTGTCCACTAAAACATTATCCTGATCATCTACATAGTTGAGCAATCACTAACAAAATCCCACTTATATATTAACAGACCTTTAAAAATATTTAATTACTTTGAAGTGCAAAATAACGAAAGCAGCAGAACAATTTTATGAAGGAACCAAATTATAAATCTCATACTTCCCCTCATTCAGTTTATATCACAGACATAGCACTCAACAGACTACACCCACACACAAATTTAAATACATGGAACATCCAAGAAATAAATCAAGGCTTGTATGGTTGAATAATTTTACCAACCACACACAATAGAAAATGCTAGTCACTTCAACAGGTGATTCTTGGAAAACTGAATATACACAATCAAAATAAAGTGTATCCCTCTTCCACCATACACAAAGATTAGAACATGTTAAACATTTGTACATCATAAAACTCTTAGAAGAAAATGTAAGGCAGAAACATTTCAGTGTGGCTTCAATAATGATCTTTTGAATAATAAATCTATAAGTCAGGAAACAAAAGCAACACATGCAATTGCATGAAGCTTAAAAGCTTTTGGAGAGCAAGGTAAACAGTTAATAAAATGAAAGGCAGCATGGAAGTTAAGGGAAAGGATGCAATCCATCTACCTGATAAAGTATTAAACTGCTGTATAAAAACGAGGAATTAATGTAATTTAATAGCAGCAGAATTTTATTTAAGTATGAGCAGAAGCTACAAAGAAGACATCAAAGGGGCATTACCAAAATGAAAATGAAATCCATACCACTCATTACTAGAGAAGTAGAAATCAATTCCAGAGTGAGATGTCCCTCACATCAATTAGGATAGGGTGGCTGCTATCAAAAAGACAGGCAAGAAATGATGACAAGGATTTTCAGAAATTTAGACACTTGTCAGTTGTCTCCATTGCTGGCAACATAGGCATGTATAACTAGTATCTTAATGTACATCAAAATGCCCCGAATAGTCCCACATGACTAAATGTTTGTTCTTCTGTTGATGAGACTGTCTGGGAAGGTTGTAGGCTGTTAGCTCACAGGGCTTACAGGTCACTAGGGGAAAACCTTGAAGGCTATAGGAGGATCTTGCCTTTTGTCCAAAACTTTGTTTCCTGATCTGCCAAGATCTGAGAAACTCATGCAAGATTTTGTCAACGTTGTCTGACCAACTATAGCTTCCATGCTTTCTCCTTCAAATGGAGTGCACCCTCCGATAAACCCTCTCTTTCCTTGGTCTGATGTCTTTTATTACAGTAGTGAGAAAAGTGACTAATGTAGACACTAATATGAAAGTGGCAGGGATTTAAAAATAATTAAAAGAGATCAAACATATATCGGACAGTATATCCAATGGAAATCAGGTTGGCAAAAAGGGGTATTTCAAGCTTTTGGGCTAATATCCACTTATCAGTGAATGCATACCATGTGTGTTCTTTTGTGACTGGGTTACCTCACTCACAATGAAATTTTGAAGTTCCATCCATTTTGCCTAGGAATTTCGCGAATTCATTGCTTTTAATAGCTGTGTAGTACTCCATTGTGTAAATGTACCACATTTTCTGCATCCATTCCTCTGTTGAAGGACATCTGGGTTCTTTCTTGCTTCATTAGAGCATTAGCATCAATGCTAGTCAGTGTATGGAAGAGCTCTAAATGTCTCTTGATAGATGAAGGAATAAATAAACCATGATAAGTACATGTATTTATAAACATATTTATGTATGTATGTGCACAATGCATACACACAGGGTAATATACAACCTTAAAGGGAGAGATCTTGCCATCATCAACAATGGCATGGGATAACTTGAAAGACATTATGCTGAGAGAAATAAGCCAAGTATAGAGAACAAATAATCTTACTTATGCACAGAGCTTAAAATGTTGAGTGCCCAGCAGTCAAGAACTGAATGATGAGTCCCAAGAAGGAAGGGCTGAGGAAGGAAGGACGGGGAACATTGGTTAACAGGATGCCTTTGAAATCTCCATTTCTTCACAGTGTACTGGTGTGTTTGTTTAGGGAGGAAGATTGTGTGCTACGATTGAAAAAGGTATTTTATAGAAACGGGACAAGGAACACAGTCACTTTTTAAAACAGAGTTTTAATGAGCCCTGCAGTTTGATTTTGTTATCAAAAAGTACTTTCCCAAGTATCATGTAAGTTTAAATATATAGATTTTTAAGAGTCGTGGCTGATTGCAAGTGGTGGAGGAAGTCTGGGCTACTTCTGTATTATTGTAACCTAGACTAATATTACAGGAATTGGGGAGAATGGAGGAAATTTGAGCAAGGGTGTTATAGGCTTGGTTTATGAGCAAGACCAGTTCAGCCTCTGGGAGTCGGAGCTTTGGAGATACATTAGGGGGTTTTAATACTCAGCAAAGAAGGGGAATAGACCTGAGCTGGATGACAACTTTGTGATGAATTTAAGAGAATGAAGGGCAAGGCACAGTTGTAAGAAACAAATAAATTAGAAGAATGCAACAAGTGAATCTTCATGGTAAAGGTCTTTTGCACTGGAAAATAATTATTTTTTTCAGTTAATATACTTAATATGAAAGTGTTAAAAATAAAGATGCACGTGGTAGACACTCCTGGGGTTCCAGAATTGGAGTCTGTGGCAGGAGGATTAGGAAGTGTTTATGGTCTACTTTTCTAAAGAAAAACAAACAAACAAGCAAAAAATGGGAAGCCATAAGAGGTTAAAGTTCAAAACAGAAGTGCTTTCTAAGTTGAAATGCTTCTAATTTTTAAAGAAAGGAAGGAGGGTGTGTGTGTGTGTGTGTGTGTGTGTGTGTATGTGTGTGTGTGTGTGTGTGTGAGAGAGAGAGAGAGAGAGAGAGAGAGAGAGAGAGAGAGAGAGAGAGAGAGGAAAAGCTCAAAATCTTAGAATACAAATGTCATGGAATTTATTTGGCTTTATATGCTTTTTGTATATCCTTCTTTAATCATAAAAACTCAAGAAGCATGACTCATATTTCTGCTTTTCAAATGTTCCTTTCTCTTGCAACTGACTTTCAGCAGATGAAGAGATGTGCATCTCTCAGGATTGTTGCCAGAGCACAATCGAGTTACACAGAGCTTGTAATATTCCACATTGGAAACAGGGGGTCAGGACGTTTACTTTTCTGAGATGGACGGGGTTGAAAGAATTATCTTACACTTTTTCTTCATAAACCACCATGTAAGCAACCTCTTAGAACAACAAGAGAAAGATAAAGGCGATTTTCTTTTTCCATCTAACTTTATTAAATATCTAGTTCATAGAAAAGTCAGCAGACCAGTGAAATTAACCATTCTTATCTTGTGATTTTAGTCTGGCCCCCAGGGAAGCAGCTTTATTTTGGATTGATGTTGTCAGCAGATAAGGTAGTTTTCTTCATATTTTGTTATTTACCCATAGTAGGCTTGGAGTGAGATTAAAAGATAAAATATTTTCTTTAGAGAAAAATAAAAGTGAAAAGAAAGTCTCATCCAGTGAATACAGAATGATGCCTTATCCATCCCCATTCACATGCACATACATACACACATGAGCACATGCATATACACATGCATGCACACACCTTGGAACATGTGTGTATACACACACATGCACATGCATACACATAGACAGGCACATGCATGAATGCACCCGTGCACATGCATGCACACACCTGTGCACATGCATGTTCAGAAACATACCCATGCACATGCATACACACAGATAGGCACAGGCATAAACACACCTGTGCACATGCATACAGACACCTGTGCACATGCATGTACACACACACACATCCACACCTGTGCACATGTGTACACAAACTCGTGCACATGCACATACACATTCATACACATGCACACATACACTCATGAACATACATACACATACCTATGCACATGCATGCACTCACCTATGCATATGCATACACACACCTGTGCAATTCATGTTCACACACATATCCACATACATATACACCAGTGCACATGTATACACACACCCATGCACATGCATGCACAAACCTGTGCACATGCATGTACACACACACATGTACATGCACATGCATACACATACAAACACATGAATATACACATGCCCATGTACATGCATAAACAATCCATGCACATGCATAAACACACCTGTGCTATGCATGCATATACTTGTACACATGCATATACACACACACACATGCACATGCATACACACATCAGTGCACATGCATACACACATTCTCACACAGGCATGCACATACCAGTGCATATGCGTGTACACACATATGCATACATATACAGCCACATGCATATATACACACCCATGCACATGCATACACACACCCGTGCATGTGCATTCACACACACAATTACACCAAAATAAAATAAAGAATACTAGAAATCAGTACAATAAAAAATGAGGATGTAGTACACCTAAAGAAAATTTAAATTAACAACACAAAATTCATTCTATATATTACTAATTCAGTACTGGAAGTGTGCTGTGAAGTTGCTAAACAAAAGAGACAGAAATTAATGACTAGGCTCAGATAATTTTATTTTAGTCATGTTTCTTTTAGCTTTGCTAAAATACATTTGGCAAATATTATTATATACATTTATGAGGAAGGTTATACCATTGTATGTATAAAAAGAGAAATGACAATGAATGCAGGAGCTAACACACTGATCTACCATGCTTGTCATTTATTTCCAGTAAGAATTTCTAAACTGTTCAACACGTTCAGGTGTACAGTAACCTATTGACTGTCCTGTTGTGCTGGTCAGTTTTTGTTAAGATGACACCAACTAGGATCACCCAAGTAGGGAGTCTTTGCTAAAGAAGTCTCCTAATAGCTAATTGATGAAGGATGGGAGGTGTGTGTCTACTGTGTGCAGTACCATTACTAAGGCATGTGACCCTGGGATGTATAAAAGGAACCGATCAACCCAGAGAGCACAAGGCAGGAAACAGCATTCCTCCATGTCTCTGTTTGAGTGCCTGCCTCCAAATTCCTACTTGAGTTCCTCCTCTCAGTGGTGGATCGTGATATGGCAATGTAAGATGAAAGAAAGAAATATTTCCCTTCCCAACTTAGTTTTGTTCAATATTTTATCACAGCACTATATAGAAAACTATGACAGCTATACAGTAGATCACCATAAATTATAAATTATTACACAGGGGCTGTGATAGTGTCTCTCTATTCTTTTGTTGCCTTTTCTGGTTTCTGTGATGCATTCAGACGATCAGATTGACTTTCTTAACATTTATGAACATATTTTTCTGCCTGGATAGTTAAAACTGATATTTCTGGGAGGAAGAACACTGGAAAGTTATATTCTGGTATCTTGATGCTACCGCTCTTTAGAATTCAGGTAAAATTTATACATTATGAAATGCACAGATATTAAATTCAATGAAGCTTGACAAATGGATGGGTATGTCATTATGAATGTTTTTATAGATGATCCTGAATATTTGAATAGCATGCTCTTTGCATTTTAAGTTACATTTTTCTTTTTTTAAGAGCTTAAGATAATCTTTTATTCTTTTTTTAATATTAATTTATTTTTTACACTCCATGTTTTATTTCCCCCATCCACCCTCTGACTGCTTCACATCCCATACCTCCTCCCCATGGCACCACCCCCCCATCTCCACATGGATGCTCCCACCCCCACCTGACATCTAAACTCCCTGGGGCCTCCAGTCTCTTGAGGGTTAGGTGCATCATCTCTGATTGAACACAGACCCAGCAGTCCTTTGGTGTATATGTATTGGGGGCCTCATATCAGCTGGTGTATGCTGCCTGGTTGGTGATCCAGTGTTTGAGAGATATGGTTGGGGGGGCAGATTAATTGTCACTGCTGGTCCTCCTACAGAATTGCCCTTCTCAGCTTCTTTCAGCCTCTGTTCAATAACAGAGGTCAGCTGCTTCTGTCCATTGGTTGGGTGCAATTATCTGCGCCTGACTCTTTCAGCTGCTTGTTGGGTCTTCCTGAGTGGAGTCATGCTAGATCCCTTTTTGTAAGTTCTCCGTAGCCTCAGTAATAGTGTCAGGCCTTGTGACCTCCTCTTGAGCTGGATCCCACTTTGGGCCTGTCACTGGACCTTCTTTTCTTCAGGTTCCTCTCCATTTCCATCCCTGTAATTCTTTCAGACAGGAACAATTATGGTCAGAGTTGTGACTGTGGGATGGCAACCCCATTTCCTCACTTGATGTCCTGTCTTCCTAACACATTTTCTCTATTCATTCTTCTGTCATGGGACATCTAGGTTGTTTCCTTCTTCTGGTTATCACAAATAAGGCTGCCATGAACATAGTGGAATATTTGTCCCTGTGGCATGGTGCGGTATCTTTTGGGTACATTCCCAAGAGTGGTATAGCTGGTCATCAGGTAGATCCATTTCCAATTTTCTGGGGAACCTCAAGATTGATTTCCAGAGTGGTTATACCAGTTTGCAATCTCACCAGCAATGGAGGAGTGTTCCTCTTTCTCCACATCCTTGCCAACATGTGTTGTCACCTGAGATTTTGATCTTAGCCATTCTGGTTGGTGTAAGGTTGACTCTCAGGGTAGTTTTGATTTGCGTTTCTCTGATCAATAAGGACTTTGAACATTGCTTTAGGTCCTTCTCAGCCATTCGAGATTCCTCAGTTGTGAATTCTCGGTTTAGTTCTATACCCCATTTTTTGATTGAGATATTTGGTTGTTTGGTGATTAACTTCTTGAGTTCTTTATATATTTTGGATATTAGCCCTCTATCAGATGTAGGGTAAGTGAAGATTTTTTTCCCCAATCTGTAGGTTCCGATTTGTCTTATTGACTTAAGCTACATTTTTCATACTTTTTATATTTTGATTCTGTTTTGTCCTCCCTGTCAATGCTCCCAGGCTCTATTGTCCTTCCCTACCCACACATATGTTTTTCCTCTTTCTTAGAAAAACAAAGCAACCACAACAATGTCTGGGTTTGGTGATTATAAATGGAATGGATCCCCAGGTGAGTCAGTCTCTAGATGGTCATTTCTTCAGTCTCTACTCCACATTTTGTCTCTGTAACTCCTTCCATGGGTGTTTTGTTCCCCCCTTCTAAGATGGATAAAAGTGTCCACACTATGGTCTTCCTTATTCTTAAGTTTCATGTGAATTGTATCTTGGGTATTCCAAGCTTCTGGGCTAATATCCACTTATCAGGGAGTGCCTATCATGTGTGCTCTTTGGTGATTGGGTTACCTCACTCAGGATGATATACTCCAGATCCATCCACTTGGCTACGAATTTCATAAATTCATTATTGTTAATAGCTGAGTAGTACTTCATTGTGTAAATGTACTACATTTTCTGTATCCATTCCTCTTTTGAGGGACATCTCCAACAAGTGCTTACTGACAGGAGCCTGATAGAGCTCTCTCCTGAGAGGCTCTGCCAGTGCCTCACAAATACAGAGGTAGATGCTCACAGCCATCCATTGGACTGAGCATAGGATCCCCAATGAAGGAGCTAGAGAAAGAACTCAAGGAGCTGAAGGGGTTTGCAGCCCCATAGGAGGAACAACAATATGAACTAACCAGTATCCCCAGAGCTCCCAGGGACTAAACCACCAACCAAAGAGCACACATGGTGGAACTCATGGCTGCAACTGCATATGAAGTAGAGGATGGCCTTGTTGGGCATCAATGGGAGGAGAGGCCCTTTGTCCTATGAAGGCTCTATGCCCCAGTGTGGGCGAATGCCAGGGCCAGAAAGCAGGAGTGGGTGAGTTGGTGAGCAGGGGGAGGAGGGAAGGGATAGGGGAAGGGTGCTCTTTGGAGGGGGAACCAGGAAAGGGGATAATATTTGAAATGTAAATAAAGAAAATATCCAATAAAAATAAAATAAAATAAATGTAATTAAAATTTGCTTAAAATATAATTTAAAAAAAAAAGCAAAACATAAAACCACCAAACAAATACAAAATACCAAACAGCAATAAAAAACAAAAATTTTTGCATTGTTGGTCAATTATCTCTGACCCTGAGTGCTACCCTGGAGTGTGATTTATATACACAGTCTCCTGCTATTGAAGGAAACTGATCCCCCCCACCCCCCTGCTAGCAGCTATTAATTGCAAATAGCTTCTCGGGATGGGGCTCTGTGCTCACTTCCCCATCTCCCTGATGGAAATTTGTCTAGTTCGAACTTGTGAAGAAGGCTTTGTGCATGTTGTGACAGACTCTGTGAATCCTCCTTGTGTCTTGAAAACACTATTTTACAGAACATGTCCACCGCTTCTCTATTTTTACAGACTTTTGACTCTGTCTTCCAATAAGTCATTGAGCCTTGAGGGGGTTTGGTTGATGAAGACATCTCATTAAGGACTGAGCATTCTAAATTCTTTCACTCTCTGTATATTGTCCAGCTGTGTGTGTCTGTGTTAGACACCCATCTTCAGTAAGAAGAAGCTTTCTTGATGAGGGCTGAGTGATGCAGAGTCTCTGGTATAGTGATGTCATTAGGATCATTTAATGTTATGTTCATTAGCAGTATATTTTCACTAAGGCCTCTGATCATCTTCACAAGTGACTCTTGGTCTTTGTCAAGTTGACAATAAAAACCAACCATGACTCCATTGATTAGATTTTCATTGATTTCATAATGAGGGGGAGTAGTATTTTACATTAGTAACTTTGCCACCTTGTAGAAGTTTACCTAGACAAACACATCTGAGGAGTTTCACAAAGCCTCTCCTTTGGTTATGACGAGTCTCCATGTGTCATGTGGTGTTGCTATGTACTCTTAGGCTTGGGAAAGCCATCATTTGGGGGTGGGAAAAGGTGGGGCTGTTACCAGAGTGATCTGTGCCAAACACAAACTCTTTACTGGGTTGTTATTTCCAAAACTCCCCAGACTCTTTAACAGCTTCACCAATAATTCTGAGTGATAAAAATACATTTGTATTCTAGTAGTAGCCACAGAATGTACCCAAGCTGTTAATTATCCCATTCTATGCATGCATATTATGTTTTTTGTTTTTGAGATTATAATATAATTACATTTCTCCCTTGTCTTCCCTCCCTCCAAACCCTCCCCCTAGGCCCTCCTATTCCCTCTTTCAAGTTCATGGACTCTTTTATCTCCATTCAATTGTTATTACATGTATATTGTTTTGAAAATTAAAATTCTGTTTCCTTCTTCAGAGTTTTAGAGTTCAAACATATTCTCAAGCCAGTTAAATTTTAATAGCTTGATTCCTTGTGCCCAGACTTCGACTGTCCTTCCCTGTGATGGGATTGACAATCAGTCTTCACTCTCAGCTGCACCATACTTAGTACCTGCATGGGAGGAGGACATCTGTGGTTGTGCTTACTGGGTAATTTAGACCAAAGTTTAAGGGAAGAGTGTGGTTGAATGTGTTGGCACCTCTATGAGCTAGTGTCCTAGGCTAAACACAAGGAGAAAACAGAAAGTGGGTGGAGCAACAACTTCTGGATTCGAGGTCATGTGACCAGCTGCCCCACTCTCCTGCAACTGTGGCTTCCCTGCCATTAGACTGCACTCTCAAACCGTGAGGAACAAACAACACCAAGAACTTTCTTTCCTTAATCTGATTTTGTGAAGTATTATTCTGTTACAACATCAAGAAAACAAAGCACTATAACAGATCTTGGTTGATTAATATGATTTGCATACAACCAGATGCATTTTATAGTAGAAAACTTGCTTTTATTGAAATGAGTACGTATAGCTATTCCAACCAGAAACACACACACACACACACACACACGTACGTGTATCTGCACTCCCACCAGGGTGTATTTTATAGGATTCCATTTTCTTCTGCCTTGGGACCTGGGAATCAAACTCAGGTAATTAGGCCAAAAGAAAACTTTCACTTGCTGAGCCATCTATCACAACAGTTTGAGAATCAGTTTTTTATATAGATTACAAAACTGGCATATTCTAGCCTTTCAGTGAGAAAAACTTGGGTCAAGATGTTATTGTTGTTTTTATACACTTAAAATACAATAATTTGAAAATGTGTCATTATCAAAATTCAGTAAGCAATTCACAAATATTTTTATTGAAACACATGTTTTTTAAAATAACACAAGTTGAAGAAAAAGTGCTGCTATAAACATGATCCAAACCCCAAGCAGAGCATTCCATCTGCTCCTGGGAACTAGGAACCCCACAGTTCTGTGGGACATTTATAATTTTACTTTAGTCCCAAGGGTTAATTCTTCATATTTAGCAATATTTAAAAACAAACTTTTATTCACTTAAGGTATTTGTGTGAATTCTAAATTTACTATGGAAATTAAAAGTTCTATTCTTGTGATCCACTCAAATTTTCTTTCAAAACCTCTTTCCCAGCCAGATGGTAGCAACTATCTCCTTTTCACACACTATATAACGTCATGTTGACTTTCTGAGTGGAAACCGCCACAAATGGAATGACATTCTGACATGTTTGTCTGTCTTGTTTTGTTCAGTATCATGTTTGTGAAGTTGTCTTTTGTTGAGGAATGCTGCTGTGGGTCATTTGTTTTTTAAACATTTCATGGATGGTCTTCTAGTCTCTGAATATAACAACATTCATAAATTTTGATTGATGGGCACATGCATTTTTTATTTGTGGTTATTAAAGACAGACCCATAGTGAACACCAAGGAATGAAGTGTTTAATGGGGCCATGACAAGCATCCATGTATAGGACTTTAGATGAATGCAGGTACATAATTCCATAGTAATTGCTCGAGTACAAGGCAATGCATTCGTTGAACTTCATCAACTACAGCCAGCATTATCCAAAGTGGTTGTTTCACTTTGTACTTCTATCCTCAGGATATGGTGATATATATATGCATGTATATAATTTCTATTTATCTTAGCCAGTGTTTGTCATTGCTAGTCTTTTTAGTTTGGGTGAGCTTACGTGTTCCTTTGGTATTTGTGAGGTCAAGAAACTCCTTATATTTTATTGGTCATTTGAGATGTCATTTACAATACAGGAATGTCTTTGCAGCCATGACTTGTATACCCATTGTTCTTATTATGTCTTAGTTGATACTTGTTCTTTATCTTATTGTGCATTTTTACTAAACTGTAATGACTAGTAATAACTTTGGAAGAAATCATTGACAGCCTCAAGATCAAAATTACTAAGCTGTAATGGTGAATAATAAGATTGAAAGAAATTATCACCAACCTTAAGATCAAGAGAATTTTTCCTTGTGCTTTAATCAGAAAGCCTGTTAATCTGCTATGCAGCATGGTAAGGGGTACATAATTTTTTTTCAATGTAGATACTAAATTTATCTAACACAATTTGTTTAAAAGGCAAGATTTCTTCATAGAGTTTTTCCTTTGTCATATTCAAATATCTATGCATACATCATCTCCTCTTAGATTTTGCCTAGCTCTCATTTACATCTCATCGTGTCAGTACTCAGTTTCAATAAATACAGATTTTAAAAGCTTGATGATTGAGAGAACAAGTCTACCTCCTACCCTTGTCCCCTTTATCCCAAAGTTGTCATTTTAGTTGACTGAAGTTTCAATATACTTTCAAATCATTTTCCACTTTCCAAATATCATTTGATATAATTTTAATGGATTTATATTAACATGTAAGTCATCTGGTGGTAGTGACATTTAAAGATAATTTATATTTTATTCCATGTCCCTGCTCTAGTTAGCTAACTGCTTTGAACCTGGATGGGGTCCTACCTGTCAGTGTTGACACTGCATAGTGCAGTAAACCACTTAACTAATGAGGCGAAGATATGAAAGGTAAGAGGGGCTGAGTATCCACAATCCTTTTGGAGAGAATGCTGCCAATGGCCTATAGACTTCACAAAGAGCCACATCATGTGAAGTTCTCGGTACATTTTATTTTTCTATTTTTTTATTAGATATTTTCTTCATTTACATTTCAAATGCTATCCCGAAAGTCCCCTATACCCTCCCCCAACCCTGCTCCCCAACCCACCCACTCCTGCTTCCTGGCCCTGGCATTCCCCAGGGCATATGATCTTCGCAAGACCAACGGCCTCTCCTCCCTATTTTTTATTAATTATTTTATTTATTTATATTTCAAATGTTTCCCCCATCCAGGCACCCCCTTCACAAGCAACCCAACTGATCCTCTCTCCCTTTAGCCTCTAAGAAGGTGCTTCCCCACTAACCTACCCACTCCCACCTCACCCCTCTCCCCCTTCTCTGGGGCAACAAGCCCAACTTGGAATCCATCCCATACTCAGATACCAAACACCAACACTATTGCTGATGCCAAGATGTGCTTGCAGATTGGAGTCTGGCATGGCTGTTTCCTGAGAGGCTCTACCAGCAACTGACAGAGACAGATGCAGATACTTATAGCCAACCATTGGACTGAGCCTGGGGACCCCTATGGAAGAGTTGGGGGAAGGACTTTAAAAGCTGAAGGGAATTGCAACCCCATAAGGAGAACAAAATCAATTAACTGGATCTCTTAGAGCTCCCAGGGACTAAACCACCAACCAAAGAGTATACATGGGCTGGTCCATGACTCCGACTACATATAGTAGCAAGGACTGCCTCATCTGGCATCAGTGAGAGGGGAGGTGCTTGGTCCACAGTGTCTTTTACTTCAACCACCTTTTACATCTACAGCTCTGACAGATATTTGTTCAAGTCATCTCTATCTGTTTAGACCAACTTTAGTGATGTCAGTAATGGTTTCAGAGATTTTATTTATTAGGAGTTTTTAATATACTGCAAAATGTTTTGTTCTATTGTTTATTACTGGTAGTATCATTGGTAAGTTTTGAGTGGTTTTCAAATTGGTCATTATCAGTATAGAAATGAATACTTTTTCTGTAGTGCCCTTACAAACAGCAGTGTAATAAGTTCATTTATTAATTCAGGGTTTATCTGTATATAACAATTATATATATATATGCACATATATATAATATATAATATACATATATATATACATATATAATATTGTGAAGATTAGTAGAAGCCACTTTTATTCACTTCTGAAGAATTTTTTTTTAGTTGCATTATTTTATGCTGACATAATTTTGCTCAGTTTGAAATATCATCCTTTTGGTTTTGGTCTTCCATTGTTAATTTTAATGACATCCATTCTGCATATTTGTTAGTTGATGGCCAAATATAACAAAAATTGGATTAGTAAAAAGTGTGGTGATACAGCATTTTTTAATAAAAACTTGTAAGATAAGTTTTTATTAAAATACTTACTTTTTCTATTGTTGTAATAAAACACTCAATATAACTAGCAGCTCAGAGTAATACTATTTTTAATTAGACAGTTTCCTCTTTTTCTTTTTTATTAGATATTTTCTTCATTTACATTTCAAATGCTATCCCCTTTCCTAGTTTCCTCTCGTAAAGTCCCCTATACCTTCCCCCCACCCTGCTACACAGCCCAACCATTTCTGCTTCCTTGCCCTGGCATTCCCCTCTATTGAGGCATAGAATCTTCACAAGACCAAGAGATTCTCCTCCCATTGATGGCCAACTAGGCCATCCTCTGCTACATATGCAGCTAGAGACAGGTGCTCTGGGGGGTACTGGTTAGTTCATATTGTTGTTCCACATATAGGGTTGCAGACCCCTTTAGCTCTTCGGTACTTTCTCTACCTTCTCTATTAGGGGCCCTGTGTTCCATACAACAGATGACCGTGAACATCCACTTCTGTATTTGCCAGGCACTGGCATAGCCTCACACAAGACATCTATATCAGGGTCCTTTCAGCAAAATCTTGTTGGCGTATGCAAGAGTGTCTGGGTTTCGTGGTTGTTTATGGGATGGATTCCTGGGTGGGGCAGTCTCTGCACAGTCCTTCCTTCCATCTCAGCTCCAAACTTTGTCTCTGTAACTCCTTCCATGGGTATTTTGTTCCCTATTCTATGAAGGAACGAAGTATCCAGGCGTTGGTCTTTCTTCTTCTTGAGTTTTATGTATTTTGCCAATTGTATCTTGGGTATTCTAAGGTTCTGGGCTAACATCTACTTACCAGTGAGTACATATCATGTGAGTTCTATTGCGATTGGGTTACCTCACTCAGGATGATGCCTTTCAGGTCCATCCATTTGCCTAGGAATTTCATAAATTCATTCTTTTAAATAGCTGAGTAGTACTCCATTGTGTAAATGTACCACATTTTCTGTATCCATTCCTCTGTTGAGGGACATCTGGGTTCTTTCCAACTTCTGGCTATTATATATAAGTCTGCTATGAACATAGTGGAGCATGTGTCCTTATAACAAGACGGAAAATCTTCTGGGTATATGCCCAGGAGAGGTATTGCTGGATCGAGTGGTAGTACTATGTCCAGTTTCCTGAGGAACCGCCAGACTGATTTCCAGAGTGGTTGTACCAGCTTGCAATCCCACCAGCAATGGAGAAGTGTTCCTCTTTCTCCACATCCTTGCCAGCACCTGCTGTCACCTGAGGTTTTGATCTTAGCCATTCTGACTGGTGTGAGGTGGAATCTCAGGGTTGTTTTGATTTGCATTTCCCTGATGATTAAGGATGTTAAACATTTTTTCAGGTGCTTCTCATCCATTTGATATTCCTCAGTTGAGAATTTTTGTTTAGTTTTATACCCCATTTTTAAATAGGATTATTTGGTGTTTTGGAGTCCAGCTTCTTGAGTTCTTTGTACATATTGGATATTAGTTCCCTATCAGATTTAGTATTGGTAAAGATCCTTTCCCAATCTGTTGTGGCCTTTTTGTCTTATTGACAGTGTTATTTACCTTACAGAAGCTTTGCAATTTTATGAGGTCCCATTTGTTGATTCTTGATCTTACAGCACAATCCATTGCTGTTCTGTTCAGGATTTTTTCCCCTGTGCCCATATCTTTGAGGCTTTCCCCCACTTTCTCCTCTATAAGTTTCAGTGTCTCTGGTTTTATGTGGAGTTCCTTGATCCACTTAGACTTGAGCTTTCTACAAGGAGATAAGAATGGAACAATTTGCATTCTTCTACATGATGACCACTAGTTGAGCCAGCACCATTTGTTGAAAATGCTTTCTTTTTTTCCACTGGATGGTTTTAGCTCCTTTGTCAAAGATAAAGTGACTATACGTGTGTGGGTCCATTTCTGGGTCTTCATTTCTATTCCATTGATCTACCTGTCTATTGCTGTACCAGTACCATGCAGTTTTTTACCACAAATGGTCTGTAGTACAGCTTGAGATCAGGCATGGTGATTCCACCAGAGGTTCTTTTATTGTTAAGAATAGTTTTTGCTATCCTAGGTTTTTTGTTATTCCAGATGAATTTGCAGGTTGGAATTTTGATGGGGATTGCATTGAATCTGTAGATTGCTTTTGGCAAGATAGCCATTTTGACTATATTAATTCTGCCAATCCAGGAGCATGGGAGATCTTTCCATCTTCTGAGATCTTCTTTAATTTCTTTCTTCAGAGACTTGAAATTCTTATCATAAAGGTCTTTCACTTCCTTATTTAGAGTCACATCAAGGTATTTTATATTATTTTTAACTATTATGAAGGGTGTTGTTTCCCCAATTTCTTTCTCAGCCTGCTTATCCTTTGTGTAGAAAAGGCCACTGATTTGTTTGAGTTAATTTTATATCCGGCTATTTCACTGAAGGTGTTTATGAGGTTTAGGAGTTCTCTGGTGGACTTTTTAGGGTCACTTATATATACTATCATATCATCTGCAAATAGTGATATTTTAACTTCTTCCTTTCCCATTTGTATCCCCTTCATCTCCTTTTGTTGTAGAATTGCTCTGGCTAGGACTTTAAGTACTTTATTGAATAGGTAGGGAGAAAGTGGGCAGCCTTGTCTAGTCCCTTATTTTAGTGGGATTGCTTCAAGTGACTCTCCATTTAGTTTTATGTTGGCTTCTGGTTTGCTGTATGTTGCTGGCATTTGTGTTCTCTTAGGGTCTACATAACATCTGTCCAGGATCTTCTGGCTTTTCATAGTCTCTGGTGAAAGTCTGGTGTAATTCTAATTGGTCTGCCTTTATATGTTACTTGATATATTCTATCTTTATTTCGTACATTTGTTGTTCTGATTATTATGTGTCGGGAGGAATTTCTTTTCTGGTCCAGTCTATTTGGAGTTCTGTAGGCGTCCTTTATGTTCATGGGCAACTCTTTCTTTAGGATAGGGAAGTTTTCTTCTATAATTTTGTTGAAGATACTTTCTGGCCTGTTAATTTGAAAATCTTCATTCCCATCTATACTATACTTAGGTTTGGTATTCTCATTGTGTCCTGGATTTCCTGGATGTTTTGAGTTAGTTTCTTTTTGCATTTTGCATTTTCTTTGATTGTTGTTTTCATGTTTTCTATGGAGTCTTCTGCACCTGAGATTCTTTCTTCCATCTCTTGTATTCTGTTGGTGATGCTCACATCTATGGCTCCTGATTTCTTTCCTAGGATTTCTGTCTCCAGAGTTGTCTCCCTTTTGATTTTCTTTATTGTTTCTGCTTCCATTTTTAGATCTTGGATGGTTTTGTTCAATTCCATCACCTGTTTGGTTGTGTTTTCCTGTAATTCTTTAAGGGATTTTTGTGTTTCCTCTTTAATGACTTCTACCTATTTAGCAGTGTTGCCTGTATTTCTTTAAGTGAGTTATTAATTTCCTTCTTAAAATCATCTACCAGCATCATGAGATATTATTTTAAATCTGAATCTTACTTTTCTGGTTTTTTGGAGTATCCAGGACTTGCTGTGTTGGGAGTACTGGGTTCTGATGATGATGAGGTATCTTGGTTTCTGACCAAGCTAAGATGTGGGACATATAAAACAATATTTACAAGTCATTAGTTAAGAAGTTCTTTTCTTGATGGGTGATATTAGGATCAATCAGTAGTTGGGCTATTTGGAATAGTTTAAACCCTTAGGGAGTCATTTGCTGGTTTATTTCTGTAGTCAATAAACACCATGGCACTGAGTGATAATTATTTCTATATAGTGTTAATATGAAAGGTCCAAAAAACCAAGAAAAAGATACTTTATTGCTAGCAATAATTGCTAAGTTAGGAGATGTATTACTACCAAATTTAATATGTTATAGATCACCAAAAGGTATATAGACAATTGGGAACTGATTTCATCCCAGGTATGAGAAAAATATTTCTTCCTTTACTTAGTTTTTCACTACTAATACTCACAGCCAACCATTGGACTGAGCACGGAGTCTGCAGTGGAGGATGTAGCGAATGGACTGAAGGAGCTGAGGGGATTTACAATCCCATAGGAAAAGTAACAATATCAACCAACCAGATCCCCCAGAGCTCCCAGAGCTAAACCACCAACCAAAGAGTAGACATGGAAGGACCTATGGCTTCAGCTGCATATGTAGCAGAGGATGGCCTTGTTGGACATCAGTAGGAGGAGAGGCCCTTAGTCCTACGATGGCTTAAATCCCCAGTGTAGGGGAATCCCAGGCAGGGAGGCAGGATTTGATGGGTGGGTGGGAGCATACCCTCATAGACACACGGGGAGAGAGGCTGGGATAAGGAGGTTTCCAGCGGGGAAACTCTAAAAGGGGGTAACATTTGAAAGGTAAATAAATAAAATATCCAATAAAAAGAAGAAATATAAAAACAAAAACAAAACCCTATCCCACTCCTCAGTTCTATTAAAATTAACATAAAGGCCCACAGCTCCCATCCAAAGTCAAATGAATAAGTAAGGCAAGAGCAGCATAAGCATAATGCAGCAATTCTCCTTATCCTTGATTTGTCTTTATCAGTCTCAGTTACCTGCATCGACCATGCTCCAAAGACATTAACCTAGAACCCCAGGAATAAACATTTTATGTCTTAAATTGCCATCTCTAAGGAGCATGGTAGAAGTCCACTCTGTTTTTCTCTGTTCCACCCAAAATGATTCATCCCTCTACATATGCCCAACCTGTGATAGTGTAGAAAGTATATTGTTAGCATTTAATCATTGTATATTGTTAGCATTCTTGTTTTCTTAAATTGGTGTGTATTCTTTAAAAAAAATTTTTTTTTCAGATCACAGACTCATGAAAATGAAAAAAACAAAAATAAGAGGCAGTTGCAGCACCTGGCTCCTGTGTTTGTCTTTTGTGGAACTTAACTTGGAGCACGGCAACAGACAGCTATTTGTTTTATTTGTTGGTTGGTTGGTTATGTTGGTGTTTTTTTGTTTTTTGTTTGTTTGTTTGTTTAAATCATGGGGACCTGATTGACTTAAGGATTTGTTTGTGTGCTGTTGCTCTATATTTAGTGTTGCTGTTGTAATGGGTTAGATGGCAATTAAGTTTACAGTGTTCTTCTGCCTGCTCCTGTGTACAAGCAAGTCCCATTGCTTGATAGAGAGCCAGGAGATTCCTGTGGAGAAATGAAGGAGCTGACCAGTTCTTCCATAGTTCTAGAAGCTCCAGCCAATGTTAAGAGAACTGGATAAACTGCATTTGGTGGGCTACTTGACAGCTGATTTGCACAAGAGATGCCATGGGCCATGGGAAAGTAATGTGTTTTACTCATGTCAGGCGTGTTCAGAATAAAAGCATCCTAATGTAGCAGTCTCAGTATGGCAGAGTAGAAAATAAAGCAGAAGTTAAACTGGAGTACATCTCTTGGTCTTTTAATAAATATTCAGCAATGTGAACTGAAGAAGTGTTTCACAGAGAGGAATACTTCTTTTTTAAATAGGCTTTTAAGAGCTTTTATAAGGCAATATGGAAGCATAAACAAAATATTGTTACAAGGTTTGTTATAATAGCAAAGCTTCTTACAGAAGACAAAGCATAATGAAGAAGGATAAAAGACGAAAAACATAAACCATCTTTTAGTTCAGAAATAATCTCATCATATCTCACATTTCTATACATGTCATTTTATAAGTACAATGTCATATGAATTGTTTGTGTGTACAGTTACTGTTTCATGTGTGTTATCTGTGTATACACAGTAATGGTTTTTTTCTTACTGTTTTGTCATTTCACAGTATATTGTATTTTCTCGTGTGACTAAAATCTTACTAAAAGTTCATTTGAATAGGTGCTTGGAATTATTTAATTTAGTGATGGGTCTTCGATTTAATCATACACGTGCTGACAGTCATTTCACTCTTTCACACTTTCTTTCACTCCTTTAACTCTCTTAACTGTTTTTACCATACAAATGATATTACAAGGAAAATATCAAGTTACTTACATAAGTGATAATTCTCGATTAGTTCTTTATATTAAATGACTAGAAACACAGATGATGGGTCAGAGGGTACATGCCATACTATAGTGACTAGTTTGACTCAATAACATACCACAAACCCCTCCTTGTTCCTCATAACACCATTCCTTCAACCCCTGATTGTTAAATATTAAACATCGTTCTTGCTACAAATGAAAAACCTCTTAGTCAGATTTTATAGTTTTTCTTGACCCTTTTCAATATAAAGCATACAGTTTACCTCAAGTTAAACTTTTCTTTTCATGGTGCTAGAGAGGTAGCTTAGTTGGTATTGTGCTTGTCTAGAGTGTGTAAGGCTCTGGGTTCAAATGCAAGTATATCCAAGAAATCCCCAAACAAATCTTAAGTCTACAGATTTTTACAACCCAATATGTGACTAGATCACACTGTTCCTGTTGAATTCTCTGGGACTTTTCTGATAGACTACAATTAGAGATAATGTCTTGTGCATGTGTAAGAGCATTCACCTGTCAATAAAGTGTTGATTGGTCAATGCACTGAGACAGGATTAGAAGGTGGAACATCTTGCAGAGAGAGAGAGAGAGAAAAAAACAGAGAAACAGAGAAACAGAGAGAGAGAGTGAGAGAGAGGGAGAGAGGGAGAGAGGGAGAGAGGGAGAGAGGGAGAGAGAGAGAGAGAGAGAGAGAGAGAGAGAGAGAGAGAGAGAGAGAGAGAGAGAGAGAGAGAGAGAGATTGATTCTGGGCTTGTCTGGGCTTGAATCAAAAGCAGGAGATTTGCCAGGACACTGAGGAAGATCGTCAAATGAATCTGAGGATCGGCAAATAAATCTAGGTAATCAGTCATGTGGCATGACATAGACTACTATAAACGGGAAATATGAGTTATGGGCTAGCAGAAACAAGCCAAAGCTATTGGCCTAGGAATTTATTCATATATAAGAAGTACCACAAGTTCGAAGAACTTATGCATGGGTAGGAAAGCCTGCAGTTACAGGACACTAACATTAAAACCACCAATGAACAATGTAATATCCTAAGCATGGTCAACCTCAGGAAGCCCAGAGCACTTAAATCTCACCACAGCTCAGTTTTCTGTAATGCAATGGTTATCATGCAGTCTTTCCTTGACAAAATTTCCCTCCAAGAGGAATTATCTAAACTGTCATATTCCTAAATAGCTTTTGTGAAAATTTTCAAGAAAAACTTTGACATGTTCATAATTACGTTCCTTAAGATAGTTCAGAGAATTTCATCTGCAAGGGGAGCTTATTCCAGTAAGATAAGAATAATTAAAAAAATGACTGACATGGTTTGCTCACCTGATCAAATAAAGAATAAATGTCATGTGGTTACATTGATATGGAGAAAATATATGTTTAAGTTCAACATTTACTTATGATTAAAACCAGCTTAGAAAATTTTATGTCAAACGCAATGGGTAAGGAACTCTTAAGCTCTAAGGAAGACCCTATTGATGTTTTGCCAAATGGTTGTGCTGTCAAACTGCCTTCTAAATATTTATGCTTATTCCCAGAGATTTGTGTGCTGCTCTCAACATTAGAGAAGCTTTTCATTGCAGTGACTTGAAACTGTTCAGAGTGCTGAGAGTAAGTGACTATATCAATATATCCATCCCAATCCCAAAGATCAGGAACATCATAGAAGAATGAATGGGTAAGAAAAAAACATAAAAACTTGATGTCATGGAGGAGAGCTATACAGTGCTGTTCTCTGTACATGGTATGGTGGCTGTATAAAGAACTCATAATAGCTGTGATCATCTGAAGAATATCAAGCCATTAAGAATTCCAGTATGAAGAGAAGATGTCCAGATGTCCCACACCTAGTGATGAGAGATTGACAGATGCTTGGGGAGGAGGGATAACTTTTCTTTGGGAGTGTGGGAGCTACAGGACAATTTTAAGGAACTTGTTTTCTCTTATCTTTATGTGGGTTCTGGGATCAGACTCAGTATGTCACGTTCTACCCATCAAGGCATCTCTCTGCCATCCTTTTCTTTTTAAGATTTTTCTTTCAGGCATTTTGCTATAGCAAGTAACTAGCACACAGGTCTTCCTGATTTCATGGACCCCTATATAACTTTTGAAGAATGATTTCACTGCAATTTCCAAAGATTCTTGGGAGAATAAAGCTACATGGGAAAGAGTTGTAGAGATCTATGCAAGGATGACATCGTGTTTGTTGCTGAACACCAGGATGTGCCTCATCTGTGTAGGGTGACGAGCTGAGAGGTTGGGAAAGACATGATGTCAGCTATACAATCCCAAGAACTCACAAAAGGCAAGTAATAATATCTTTTATTTGTTTTTCAAACAGAAAAAAAGTCCATATTGAAAACTTGCCTATCAAGAGGAAGAGAGAAAGGCAGATCCCCATATTACATGTTGTATACCTTAACAAGTCTTTAGAACAAGCTCTAGGCTGGTCAGTGGGGATAAAGATAGACAGCATGATTGAGTACTAGGGTTTTTTTTTTTAATTGCATCATGGTGTGACTGTAATTAACAATAAATTATTGTTTATTTCCAAAGAGCTGCAAGAACAGATTATGAATATTCTCATCGCGAATGATAAATGTGTGAGTTGGTAGAAGTGTTAATTTCTCAAATGAGATTGTTCCATTTTGTCTACATGTTTTGAACTATCAAATTATGCCCCACAAATATGTGTGATACTACCATTTCAATTTTTTAAAATTGAAATTTAAAGTAAAAAAAAAAAACCTCAATTTAAAACAAGCCATGAAAAATCAAGCCATTGCAATTAATGATACAGTTTAATAGTCTTTAAAAAATACACTGAAAAAATGCATATTCAAAAACATAAATACACTGTGTTCAAAAGTACCAGAGAGGCAACACCTGTAAAACAAAGACTTGCAATCTATTAGCCAAGCAAATGACAGTAGTACAGGCTGATAAACAGACAGTGAAATGAATAGACAAGAACATTGTAATAGCTTGTAAAGTAATGCTCAGTGTGCTTAAGTACTTATGCATATGAGGAAAGTGAGCTTGGGAAGAGAAATCAAACAAGGGAGGTATGAAACAGGGTGGAGAACAATTGAGAGGGCAAGGTTGGAAGCAAAGCAGCCACTGCAGACTTTCCTCTGCAAACATAAAGAGCTGTGTTGGGGAGCACAGAACCTTGTCCTGCAAAGAGCAGGGACTTTTTCCCATTTGTATCCAGAGTCCAGTGACTGGTTAGACCCTTTAATATAGAGAATCCCATATCTACTTGTGAAGGAAAATTTTTTACTCCTTTGATCCATTGGCTCACCACTTCATTGATATTTTTGACTAGTTTTTCTTTGGGAATTGTCAGATGAAATAGTTATTAATGTCATTACAGGGACACAGTTCAGGTGGGTTATGCAAAGTCCTCATTTTGAGCAAGCTAAGGATAAAACGTTGGTTAGGTAACCCATAACCATTTTCCCACCATCTAAACTTGACTATTTGATGAGGAACTAGGGTTATTGTGGTAGGTCATCACTTGGCTCTGTTTAGAAGACTGTTCTGATGAACAGGATCTACAAAACAGAATAGCAATGGACATGGTTTTAGATGCCTTTGTTTCCTGCATGATGCTTTCAAGGAAATTGGCTTCTGTTGTTGTAGAGCTACATGTCTATCATAAGAAGCCCCCAACATCTCTGCTAAAGGTAAGAGCAAGCAGACTGATTATAACATCCTGAAACTTAGTAATCAAACATGACTTGCCTTTCTAGATGGAATAATCGTACCAAAATAGCACCAAAGACTCACCTTTCTTTATGTAACACTTATGGTCTTATGTGTTGAACCACATTCTACAAATCCACACATTGACTCCTTATAACTTGACATAGAAATGAGGTCATGGAAGAGTCTGTAGTTAAGTCAGGATGGGGTCTTACTGGAGTAGAGAGGATGTTTAATCCAACATGATTACTTCTCTTATAAAGGGCAGGAATTTTCAGGGAGAAGCACAGATATCTAGGTGATGTATCTAAAATCGGGAAGCCAGTCTTTTCTGGGAAGCACCCAGAAGACAGCACTCTGCCCAAACCTTGATCTTGAACTTCCAAATTACAGAAAGGCAAACAAAAATGCTATGTTCTTAAAGATACCTGGTGTATGCTTGATGGAGCCGTCTGTTAGGGTAGCCTCAGGAAATTATGCACAAGTACAGAACGATGAAATAAAAATTCTCTACCATTTGAAAAGTATACATGGAGTGTTTTGCATTACATGAGGCACACACGAAGCAGATGTGCATACTCACAGCAACATCAGCAAGGTTGTCGTTGCAGAAAAGAAGCCCTGTTTCTAAAATAAGGGATCATACAACCGGTTTAGAACACCCTTGCATGGCATGGCTCTTTAAATGAAGCATACTTTTAAAACATCATGCTGATATAAATGAGACTCAGTAGGAACAAAACATAAAGTATACAAATATAGTTTATTATTGATTAGGTCTCACTACTAGCATCTTGCATTAAGCTGGCTCCAACCCAGCAAGCTACTACCACATTCCAAAATTATGTCTAAATTTAGTTCAAACTATCTTTAAATTATAACAAGCAGGTCTGTGTAATTTCAATTCTTTTCTTTGTGTTTCTCTGGTTCTTAAGACTAATAGAGTACGGTGGTGAGTTATTATTAAAATGCCCTTCACGTCTGAGACATTTTTCCAGAAAGTTATTCATAGTGATCACTCATTGTGATTCTTTTTTCCCAGTTATCCTTTGTACTTTACGGGTCAGCGAGGACCGTGTAGGATGCTCTTACGTCAAATGACTTCAATATAAAAGATGTTAAGGAAGCAGAATTGCGTGCCAAGCAAATCTTCATCTTAATTAGCTTCTAGAACAAGAAGAGCTTGCCTCTGTGCCTGCAAAAATAATTCAGCTGCCTTCATTGGCGTGGCCTTTGTCACACTACCCAGCACAGGCCTGTGTCTATATTTAATGGAGATAGGAGGATTTTACAAAGGGGAAAGCAAACCCCTCTTTGCATTATCTCCTGAAGACTGAGGGAGGCCTGTCAATCTCCATCAGAACAGAGCTTGCCTGATTTTTAAAATTCCACGTTGAAGCTTACAATTCTGGAGCACCGCTTTCAAATGGCAATCGTTACAGGCTATTCATCTTTCTTAGGCAGTAAAGGATGCTCCTGAACAATTTTTTTTTTCTGGGAAACTAGCTGACACTGCTGCTTTTTTTTTCTTCTAAGCCACAAGGTTTCTTTCTTCCTTTCTTTCTTTCTTTCTTTCTTTCTTTCTTTCTTTCTTTCTTTCTTTCTTTCTTTCTTTCTTTCTTTCTTTCTTTTTTCTTCATAGTGAAGCAGAGAAACAACGGATTCTCTGAGTTTCTGCTTGCCAGCCACACCATTTAGCTTTCGCTCTGTGTGACTCAGTGTTGTCACAGCAGAACTCCAGGTTGTACCATGTAACTTTTCTACATAAACCCATTTGGCAGTGATGATTTACTCAGTCCATATTGAATTAATCATAGTTGCTAAGGTAAGATGCTATCACTCTAGGTAACTTGTCTAAATCCGATATATCCTTATTTAAGGTTTTGCGTCTGCTTTAAGAACTTGGAAAGGAACTAGAGAAAGGCTAATGCCTTGGTGGGGTTGGGAAGATATAAGCAAGTTAGCTCGCTATCAAAGTTGAGTATCAAGTTGACCTACATATCTCTAGAAGACCATATGAATGGTACAAGAAAGATATTTCAGTGTCTGGCATAAGGGCGTAATGTCAACTGATCCATATTGAGTCCCGATGAGACTGTGTAGCATCTCAGCCTAGAATACCACATTCAAATCATACTAAACCATGTGTCTCTGCCACATTGCCTCATGTGGGCTCCGGATTGCAAGCACTAATCGTGCTAGTTTCCATTTGTTCCTTTGAAGTTCATAATTCTTCCTTCCAATCTGTTCTATGACCCAGGATGCTGGTACATCATGGGCTTCTAGATTTTGGTGATAGAGGCGAGTAGTGATGGGGTAGCAGAAGGGAGGGGAAGAGAGAGTGATAATGGTACGGTATGGTACGGTATGGTATGGTGTGGTGTGGTATGGTATGGTGTGGTACGGTATATATGGTATGGTATGGTATGGTATGGTATGGTATGGTGTGGTGTGGTGTGGTGTGGTGTGGTATGGTATGGTATGGTATGGTATATATGGTATGGTATGGTATGGTATGGTATATATGGTATGGTATGGTATGGTATGGTGTGGTATGGTATATATGGTATGGTATGGTATGGTATGGTATGGTGTGGTATGGTATATATGGTATGGTATGGTATGGTATGGTATGGTATGGTATGGTATGGTATGGTGCGGTATTGTATGATTTCCCCCTAGGTACGATAATTCTAGAGGTGCTGAGTTCAATACTACATGAAGTAAACAGCATAACTGGCTAGAGACTTTGTTCTCTTTCAAAAAAAAAAAAAAAAAAGGACAGGCTGTAGTTTCAGAAGATTTTCTAAGAAATATGAGCTACCTTCTCTCTGTAAAAAAATTTTCTAAGACCTTAGAAACTCACTGACATGTTCATATCTGCTGATTTGCCCTTACCAAATTTTGGGAATGTTCAAGAAAATTTCAATCTTAGGCAAACAGATAATATAGAAGTCATAAAGAATTTTTTTATCTCTCATGGAAAAATTGTGGTACATGCCTGGCATTAAAAAATGGAATTGATTTTTTTTCTGGCATATAATTAATAATTCCAAAGTGCATGTTTTTTTTTTTTTTTTGACTGGGATAGTACATTACACGAGTCTTTGGAAGGATACATATGAGAGAAATTTTACTTAGGGAATCAAAAGCACTTTAAGTATGAAATATGACAGATATATGCATCATCAAAAATAAACAAGTAAAAATGCCCAGGCATAAAGCAATGGCTGAGACATAACAAAGTAACAGTGTGGTAGATCCATCCAGTCTCTTAATGGATTGACCATGTTGGTTTTCTGAATGATAAACACCAAATGATAAACATTGGGATGTCAGTGACTAAGTCAGTAAAATGTTTGTCTCAGGAGTGTGACAACCTATGTTTGATCATCATCACCTACATATAAAAAGCCATCTGTGATAGTGCACTCCTGTCACCTCAGAGCTGAAGAAGTGGAGACAGGGGGATTCTACAGCTTGATGGACAGTTATCCAAGATGAAATGTTGAACTCTGGCTGCAGTGAGAGATCCTGTCTATAAAAGGAAAATGGTCAGTAGTTGAAGAAGACACTTTATGACTACATTTAATTCACACACACACACACACACACACACACACACACACACACACACACACACAAACACACACACACACACATGCACACATGCACACACACACAGGGGAAAGAGAGAGAGAGAGAGGGAGATGGAGAGGGGAGGAAGGAGGAAGTAGAGGAAGTGCCCTGCTGAATTTTCACTTTATTTGCTTATTAACCAGAGAGACTCTTAGCCTAAATAACTAGGCAGCCTCCTCTCAAACATATTATATTAGCAAGACTGGCATGTGCATGCAGAGGTCAGATTGGAGCAAGGCTCTCTCTCTCTCTCTCTCTCTCTCTCTCTCTCTCTCTCTCTCTCTCACTCTCTCTCTCTCTGAAATAAGTTTTGGAATAATCGTGGGCTACATTCAGCACATTAGCTAGTAGTCAAAGGCTACCTTGGACTTGTTTCTCCAGTCTTTAGCCTATAACCAGAGATGCATCACTCAATTTTCAAATTCTCTGTGTCCTTTTTATCTTCACAGCAGTATGTATCTCAGGCTGGAGAGATGGATAAACAGTTAAGAGCAGTCGCTGCTTTTCCAGAGAACCCGGGTTCAATTCCCAGCTTCCATATGACAGTTCATAGCTGTCTGTAACTCCAATTGCAGAGGATCTATCGCCATTACATAGATATGCCTGTGGACAAAACACCAGTGTAAAAAAATTGTAAAATAAATTATTTTCAGAAAACAATATATACCTCAGACTTCTCACCTCGAATTTACAGAATTTCAGACCTCGTTGGAAAAATCATACTGTGAAACAGAAGTTTTACCATCTCTTGTGAATCTATTGAAATCTCCACCTAAATAAACTGGTGTAATTATAGTAAGGTACAAGTTTAATTACCCTTGTATTCTAAGCTATACTAGTACAAAGATCAATTTATAATTTTGTGAAACTGTAATGAAATTATGTTCTACTTAGTCTCTTTGGAGGTTCTAGTAGATGCATGAGCAGGAACAGCCAATGGCATTGAGCTGTTTTTATATGCAAGGTTTTTTTTTTTTTGAGAGAAATACCATTTTCTTTGAGAAACATATTCATCAACTTTATGGGACTCTATTGACTGCAGTCTTGAGCAACTGGCTTATTTTTATTTTATGGTTACTAGGATACAGCTGTCTGATGCATGCTGATGTGACTTCCCCCTCTTCTGAATACCAACTTCAACTTCTGTTCACGTTTGATGCAGAGGAGGTCTTCAGGTAGAGTCAAACACAGGGTATGCATCTGGCCATTAATGTTATTTATAACTTCAGTTAATTTTCCCCAAATTCTTTCTTTTGCTTCATGTACTAAATGTTAATAATATTATCATATTATGTATATTTTTATAAAGCTTAAGTACTTTCTGAAACAAGCTGTCATATAAATAAACTAGATACAGACATGATTGTTGTGATAAATCTTCTCCCAAATATGCCCTGGCAATGAAAACACATCACAGTTAATATGATTATATGCTGTGTGCCTAGATTGGGCAGATCTACTGCTACACTACCATCTTCCACATCTAATGAGACCCTTTAGAACTTGCAATTTCACCAGGCCATGTGCTTTTGCTCCTCTTTTCTTCTTCCTCCTCCTCCTCTGTGTCCTCTCCCTCTTCCATTTTCTCCTCCTTCTCTCTCCCACCTACTGCTCCACTTTCCCTTTTATCTGCCCTCCATTGTTTTACAAATTAAGGTGGGAAGCAGGTTTATAGGAAATCACCTGAGTGCTGACTCTTTCCTTGTTCACAACCACTCACAGGAGAATGGAATTAATATCAAATATAACTAGCTCCAGGGCTATCCGCAGCACATGATAGATGGATAGCTAGATGATGTTATAGATACATAATTTAATCCATATTAAGCAGCACAACATCAAAGGATTATGATATAGTGGAAGGCAAACTTAACAGTTATTTCTGATTTGGGGTTCCTGTTCACCTTTAAATGACTTTGAAATTTTAGAGAGAGACATTATTTTTTTCTATGCATTAATAATGTGCTAACATAGAGAATGATTTGACACCATTTGAAGTTTCATAATATGTAAAGATGAAAATACCATTTGAAAAAGCCTGTAGAGGATCCATGCAGAAGTATGCTACTTTGAAGTAATCTAAGACCACACCCTTCTGAGAATTACTCTAGTGGGGCAGGACTCCTCGCATATCTAAGCAGAGCCTGGGATGATGAATGTGTCCCCTCACTTAGAAAGAGGTGCCTACGGTGGTGTTCATAGGGTTAATGTTGTCAGAGTTTCAGACTGAGGTTAGAGTTCACCTGAGCCTCAACTACATCTATGGCGTGAACTACTGGCCAACCCATCTCCTATATTGTCTTAGAGCTGTATCTTATGACATTCATCTTATGGTGAGAACTGATGTCAACTTACAAAGGAAGAAAATGGAAACATGGAGCTGTTCTCTCCAAGTACTTTCTGGAAGATTTAGGAAAGCTTTGCATCCCAGCAACCAGAGCAACAGAAGATTTTAGCAGCCTATGAGCACTTAGGATGATGGGCTTAAATGGGTTTCTGATTTCAGGTAAACTCATGTCTGCCCTTTTATATTCTTTGATAATGTCCATATTCTTTTGTTCCTCTAGTCTTTAAATAACACCATAAACACATTTTTCAAGAACTCTAGAATTTCTCTTAACTCTTCTCTGTTTGAAATCTTTAGCATGTGTTTTTCTTATCCAGACTGGATTGTGCTAATAAATCACTTAGCATTATTATTTAGTGAAAGAGGCAACCCAGAGCATGTGGTGCTTATTACAAACCAGAAACTTGATAACTGTTCACTCATTCAGTCTTCAAGCTGTGAGCACAATTTCTTTACAGATTCAGAGAGCCACAGACTTCATCTAAGATAACGGGGCTATTGAGCAGCAAAGATAGACTTTGACCCCAGGCTGTTGAGTAACCTAAGGTATTGAGGGCACAGAGTAACTCTTCAATAGTAATCTTCTGTCAATTGTTTAATATTCCTTCCACTTTTATAAATATGTGCATTTCATAGGATATTTCAACATTCTGTGAGGGTTTGTTGTACGCTGGCTTTTGTGCATTCAACTTGGTTAGAACTTCCGAAGAATTATCAGTGAAATCATCATTAATGCCGACTGTCATGAACTGGTCACCTTATAAGGATTAGATCCCTCAATATTGTCAGACTGGTGATTAGATTTTAGCTAAGGTTTTGGAAGGAACATTGAAGTAGAGCAAAGTGTCATGTGGCCGTCAACTTCCTCTCCTCCCCTCCCCTCCTGTTCCCTTCTCTCCCCTTTCCTTCTGTCCTCTCCCCTTCATTCTTCTCCTTTCCCCTCTCCTCCAGAATCAAAACTCAAACAAATATCTATAATCTGTCAATTAACCACTCATCTCCTTTGCTTTGCTTGAAATCTAAGGTAGTAGTAAAATCTGCTGCTTGTTTGACAAGCCAAGAGTGACTCAGCCTCAGAACTGTGTTACTTGAGGTAAGCTTAAGTCTTTGATGCAGATAGCACAGTACCAGATGAAATTGAAATGTTAAGAATATGGAAGAAATTATTTCCCTTGCTGTTAAATTTTTAGAGTGACATTTTGAGAAGCTGGAAGGAATAAATATCCATCTAAAATGGCACTTCTAGATTTGATAAATGGTTTCTCAATTTTGTGAGTCAATTTTTGTTCTGTTTCTTCTGGGTCATATTTTTCCTTGCAGAATATGAAGAAAATTTATATCATTATGGACTTTTTGCCTTTTAAAAAATAATAAGGATAATATTTGGAGGTCATGGAGATTCTAAAATCCCATTTATAAATATTAGTACATACTAAAATATGTGATAATTAGTGATGAGTACAAGATTAGCATTAAACATTCTTTAGCCAAGTAAAATGCTTTTAGTGTTATATCCTAGATATTCATTTACGACCTAGAAAATTCATTTAAACTTCTTGTTCTTTAATCCCTACCTTAAAAATGGAAAAATTAACTGAAATTTTCATAATATTTCTATGGAGATGAGTTTTAAGAGGATTAAAGCAAGTCTTTGACTAGACAAGAGAAGGACTAGGGAGGAGAACAAATTAAACAAGGGAAAGAGATGTGGAATGAGGAAGTGGGGGCAAAATGGGAAGGTGAGGGAGAGAGAAAGAAGGGGCAGGAATAGGGAATAATGTCAGCCTGTTTTCTGCTACTGTAAGAGAACACCACAGAACAGGCAATTTGTTAATGATAGAAGTTTGTTTATTTGTTTATTTATTTATTTATTTATTTTGTTTATTTTTTTTTTTTTGAGACAGGGTTTCTTTGTGTAGCCCTGGCTGTCCTGGAACTCACTCTGTAGACAAGGCTGGCCTCGAACTCAGAAATCTGCCTGCCTCTGCCACCTAAGTGCTGGGATTAAAGGCGTGAGCCACTATGCCCGGCTAGAAGTTTATTTTAATCCTGCCTTTGTATGCTAGGAAGCCCAAGAGTGTGACTCAGCATCCACAGAGGGCTTCTGGATTCTACCATACAGGGCAAGGTGGGCAAAAAAACATGCACAGTATAGAAAAAGAAAAACAGAGATGCTTTATCTGTACCGAAAATCCGTGTTCATAATTAACACCTCTACAGTAACAGGAGCCATCCATTTGTCAAGTGCCCTCATGTCATGGTCACCTCTTAAAGTCCCTCCACTAATCCTTTCTGTCATCAATTAGCTTCAAACATGCCTTCCTTATCTCTCCACCTCCCTCCCCCTACCCACCTCCCTCTTCCTCTCCATTTGTCTTTCACTTAGACTTCGGGCTGGAGAATCTAAACTAGAAATGGATTGTTTAAGTAAACATGTATTAAAATATAGTCAGATCAATCACAAAATCCAAATTTGAATATCCTGGAGTAAGTATAATAGCTAATAAAATTCATATCTTCCTGACTTAGATAAAAAACGTACCTAGTAACTATGCCATTTCAGATAGAATTCCAGAATTACATCAACAAGAACAATTATAACAAAACCAAGGAGTTCCCAATACTTTTTCAATCAACAAAGCAAAAGAATTTTGTTCTTTCTGCTTACCATTTTGCCTCTTCTAAGACTCATGTCAGTTAAAACATGGATTTTATTTAACATGCTTTTAAAGAAGGAGAAATATAATTGGAGGGATTTTAGAAGGCCCATCTTATTCATAAGGTAGACTGCTCATGACGACTACAGTTTCTAGGATATTATGAGAAATAGTGTGTTGGATATAGTTGGTGGATGGCTGCCTAGCCATAGTTGAAGAGTGTCAGTAAGTTCTACTGTACTATTTCCATGGTATGTTGTCTGTAAGTAGTGAAAATGCAGTTTACAGATCAAAAAAAGGATTTTGGACATTTTGTCACAGTGAAATTATAAATGTTGGGGGAAATGAATATGCTTACACTGATTTAAAAGTTGCCTTATATGTGTATGTATGAATGTCATATATTACCCAATAAATATGTACTCTTTTTATGTGTCCATTTAGTGCATTTAAAAGGAATAACATAAAACACGTGCTTGCTCAAATTCATCATTATGTGAAACTTTTGCTTCACAGAGAAAACAGTGTTTCAAGTGTTCTGTACATATCAAGATTTTGCTTACTGTATGTCATGTCAGAGTAAATGTTTCCATTTCAAAAAGGAGGAATGGAAAGAAAAAAGACTATATAGCCATTCTAAGCTAGCAAGATGAATATAGTAGCAGCATATCCAGGATCCAAGGCACAATTGGATCCAATGGTTCCAATATTCTTTGGAAGTCCTGCCCCTATAATGCCACCTCTTGTCACATGCATGAGCTTTCTTGTGCTAGCTGCACTCAGGGCCTACAGCTTTCCTCCGGAGATGTCTCGTGTTCCTGACATCTCCAACATCTTGGTGCTTCCCAGGCAACTTAGGCTTCCATGCATAGCCCACTGAAGGGCTCCTTGGATTCTAGCTCTACCATGTATTTTCTCCTAAGCCCTATAACACTTATGCTCTGCATACCTGCCAAACGAGCATCACATAGCTAGTGACATCTTTAATAGTGTTAATCTCATTTGACATTTTTAGCTGTCTTGTCTGTATTTGCCTTGTCTGCCAAGTTAAATGTGGTCTCACATCTTTTCCTGGAAAAACTACAGTTTTTCAAATATTTTTGCTCTACTTTGGGGCTCTTGATCCTCATTGGAAGCTTTGTTAAAGTCAGCTGGCATTTCATGTGCCACAGTCTGGATGCTGTGTTATCTAGGAAGGTGAAGAATAGTGGAAGGACTTTAGCTCACTGAGGGAAACTTTTGGAGACAGAGGATTCCTAGCCCTGTCCATTTTCTTGCTTTTCCATGATGAGACAAGTAGTTCCTTTGACCACACTCTTCTGCCATGGTGTGCCATTCTTCCATGGAATCCAAATCAATGGAGGCAATTGATCAAAGATTCGAATCTCTATAAATGTGAGACTCTACTTTATCTATCTATCTATCTATCTATCTATCTATCTATCTATCTATCTATCTATCTAATCTATCTTCTATCTGTTAACTATCTATCATCTATATACTGTCTATCATCTATCTGTGTCCTCCCTGCCCCTGAATATCATTGACTAATATCAGTCCTTGAAGGCAAAGGGAGAACAGATGGTAGACAAGGTGTTTGTAAGCCCCCAGAGTACGTATGGTGATGACTATACACCAGCTGAGAGGAAATATCAACTTTACTCGGGGGTGATTCAATGCTTATATAGTTTTGGGGACTGGAAGTAGAAGCATCCAGGATGGGCAAAGGTCAACGTACAAGGATTATTGCCATGGGTAAATATTTCCAGAATCGCAGGTGCTAGCTGAACAGGTTCTTATTGGGAGAAAGGAAGTTGAACCTATAATCTTAACCAAGTCAACTTGCTATTCCACAGATGTGTGGTGAGTAAGGTCAAAGAAGGAGAAGTCCTGCTAGTGAAGGGAGTCTTCCATTTTGCACAGAGACCAGAAGGCTATTGGACAATGGTAGATTTTGACCTCAATTAGCAGAGCAGCATCTGTCTGTCTGTCTGTCTGTCTATCTATCTATCTATCTATCTATCTATCTATCTATCTATATACCTACCTATCTACCTATCTATTACCATCTATCCTCTTTATAAGTTGATTATCTTAGGCATTTGTCATAGTGCACAGATCTGACAGACAATGGTCAAAGTAGCAATAGTTAGGCCTTCAATGCACACTGGCAAAACAAACAAACAAACAAACAAAAAGCAAAAAAAAAAAAACTAAACAAAACAACCACCCTTACCTGTTTTGTACATTTCTTGCTTTAGATTTTGTCAGATCCAAATGGCCATCACTCTTGGATCCCTCACACACTATTGTTGACTTCATTCTTCTACTTTATTAGGATTTCTGTTGGCCATGATCACACAGGAAAACTTATACTGTCACGTTTGGGCAATATATGGTTAACTGAATATAGTCACTGAAGACAAGGCAAGGCTAAGAACTGCTGTAGAGAAACAAGCACCAGGAATCTTTTTCTAGAGTGGTGCCTAGTTGACTGGACATCTTTTCAAATACGTAAGCCTGTTCTTTGCTTTATATCTAAGGATTATGCTCTACCCATCTTAACTTACCAATGTGTCATTATAATGACTATTTCTGCTAGAAATAAAAGAAGTTAAAGCAAATTCAAGCAATTTAAAAGCTACCATAATGAAACTATGACAATATGAAAGAATCATTTAATCCTAAATCATATAAACTTTGAGTTTTAAAGCATTTAAGTTACAGCTGACCATCAATCACTCAGGAGAAAAATACCCAGTAAAGGTATTCAGGATGAAAATTATATTTCCTTATTTAGTAATTATAAAGTTATTTGATAACTTAAATGGATGAAACAGTTGGAAATACTAATTTGCATTATAAATGGAACAGAGGGATACACTCTTCAGTTGAAGAGAGTCTTTTATGGCTCTGAACATGAATGTATTATGGTAAAGGACTGTGTTTTATTCCCATACAGAGCAGAGCACAGCTGGAAGGAAGGGCAGGATGACCATATCTGTATATTTAGATTGTGCCAGAAAGAGCAGGAGACTTCATCAATGTATATTCTTTTAAAAATGGGAACGCTGGTCCCTGACTCTAGAAGTCAAAACTGTTACTTATGTAGAATCTATGTGTAACGAGATCTCTAGCCTGTGAAATGTTAAGAGCTGTCTGTATTATATTAATAATGTCTGAATGTGAAGAAATATATTGTAATTTATTTTTGGCTCATTTGCTTTATTCATTTTATTGGGTATTTAATGTTCTTCTGTTGGATATGCTAATGAGGAGTATTTGGACGAGAAGAGTTTGGTGTGACAGAAAATAAAACTATTATTTATATAACTCAGATGTTAGTAATTAGTATAGTTTGTGCATGGAAAATTCTCTCTCATATTTCTTGCTTAAGAACAATCTGAACTAATTAGATAAAATTGTCTTAGTAACTCAAAATGTAAAGCAGAAAGGTTTTCACAAATTAAACCAAGAATTAAGTTGTTTTTAATCCCCATTCCCTCATTTCTTTTTATTTAACTTATTAGGATGTACAAATTTTATATTATGTTATTTTTATTTAACTTAATTGAATGTACAATTTTTTTACTATTTTATATTACTTTATTTAGCTTAATTGAAGGAATAATAATGTAAAAAACTTTACATTCAATTAAGTTAAATAAAAAACAATGAAAAGTGCGATAGAGTTCTCCTTGTCTAATCTTAAAAACTGACCACCTGAACATAGCTGACCTTAGACGTTCTATTCGTACGTGTGCTTGACTGGGTTCTTCTGACCCAAAGACCCATGTAATTAAGAGATTGTGAAGACGATTTCAGTGTTTCTCCCCTGCTGCTATAAGCTTTGGTGGAAGAGTGGAACCTTTTAAACCCCCTGCCTGGTTTTTAAAAACTCACTACTGTTTCCACCAGATTGTTGATACTGTTTCTGTTGTAAGGACCTGAAGATGCTTCAGTGAATCTCCCAAATATTAAGCACAGAGCATCCCTGTAAGACAGGTTGGTGAGAAAGGGCAGGAAATCACCCACAGAGACAGCATAATATCTCTGGATGATCTATTGATGGGGCTCTACCACTTTCTATGTCCTCTGATCTTCAGTGAACTCCATCCTTTGTTTTCTGACTCTTAAAGACTTCAGTAGACAACAGTTTTCTTGCTTTATTCCCACTGTGTGCGACCTTGTAGAATGTGAGGTAGTGTTGGTGATACTTTCAAAGTCGTTCTCATTTCTGGTGGGGTTCTCCCTCACTAGCTTACCTCTCCAGGACCCCACTTCAGTCCTAGTAGTTTTTCTTCTCAATGGTCAATTAGTATTTCTTGATTTTTGTTACAAGTCACACTGGCTTTAGTTCAGGAGTATAGAGAGTTAGTAAGCTGTTGGTTTTCACCCAAGGTTGTTTTGTTGTTGTTCTTTTGCTTGTTTGTTTTTGTTTTTGTTTTTACTCCCAGCCTCTGCTTAGAAATGGTAAGTACAATCCACAAACGCATGTGATGTGGTATTGTTGCTAGATGTCCTCTGCATTCAAACATAAGCATATACGTGTACATTTTCACAGAGATATACACCTGCGAACACACAAACACGCATACATAGGAACACTCACCCCCTCCCCATTGGATCAATGTGTATTTTTAAGAAAGAAACCTGATAAAAGTTACTTTAATTCTATAGGTAACAACAGCATACAAACTTAAAAGGTCAATAACACGGGCTTGCCTATATATAACATTAAGATAACTTTTAAGACAGTTTTGAAAATCCACCATGACACATGCAAACACTCCATAAGCCATGAAATGACACACATTCAAATTCCTCTGTTTGTTTTATGTTGTGCTGTTTCTTCAAATTATGTGCACAAACATGTCAGGGATTTTCTCCTGTTGGCTCTTCAATAGTGCCTAGCATATTCATAGGCAATGTTTAATAATTCTCTACTCATAGAAGTGGGCAGATTTTAGAAATAGAAATCATTTGAATTTTTTCTCTCTGTCTGTAAATACCTGTTCCAGTATGTTTACCTTTGTGTACAATTATAGTGTAAATAATTGGCAAGGAACAAAGACCAGTCCTGTAGATCCTTGTTTATAGCACCAGGCTGAGGTGTATCTGAGAGAGCTAAATGGTGTTGAGTATGAGTGCAGAGCCAGAAGGGTGCATGATGATGTCATAAGCCTCTGGCCACCTTACTCAGACAGAAGATTCTTTTGTTTAATTCCTGCATGCAGCTCCCTGCATGTTAATGAAAGTGGATGTACCCAATGAGGGGAGAAGAGAGAGCTGAGATTAAAAACCAACACCAATGATGCATGTAGAGTGAACGGATCTAATGGTTTCAGGCAATGCTTGTTTAAAATTCTCATTTCTTTAAAATGGTACATTAACAGTGTCTATTTGAGGCTACGAAACATTTAAAAATAGAAAGAAAACACACTTGAAAATTTAAGGAGTGAATGGGTCTCCTGGCAAGCAAAAACATCATGTGTTGTGTATTTAAAAACATAATTTTTTCAGAAAAGCAGGTATGCTATTAGCCAATGTTCAAGGCGTTGTCATGTGTACCAAATCTACTCAGCCATTTCTAACCTGTAGTTTTGGAATATTTTATTTCATTCTTTTATTGAAGGGTGGGTAGAGTGTCATGTGGTTGAGATCTGAATAAATTTAGAGACCATTTGTTCGATTCCTTAGTGTCATCTTGAATACTGTGGAATATTCTACTTAAAGTAGCATCATCCAATATTGACATAATGTTAGAGGCCCGATGTTCTCATGAGTAGTATCATGAAGCAAACCGTTTTGAAAGCATGTGAGGGAGAATCATTTCCGATATCCTCTCATTTCACAAACTGTTAGGATGACCTTTCTCACAGGCTAACCAAAAAGTGGCAAGAAGCATTATTTCACTTTAAAATTATCTTAAACTCAACAAATTAGCAAAGTGAGAAATGTACATATCAATTTTTTCTCTATCTACTCAATTATATAAATTAACTACTGTTTCCTCAGTTATACAAAAAGAAGAATTGATAAAGGTTAATATTGGGTTCAATGAGCTAACAATTTTTCAAACCAGTCTTTGTTAAACTGTAATTTCAGGCCAATAACACCAGCACTATCTTCTTGAGATATGTTTCTTTGTCTTTTGTTCTGTAACTCTACTCTACAACTTGGCAAAGGAACAACGTTAATATATTTTTAAGTTACTTTTGGTGAGCCACGAAACTCCCCCAAGTGAAATAAATAACCATGAAAAATGTGAACATCAGTCAGTATCAGGATTAACTTATGACTTTGTAATATGCATGCATTGAATGCAGAGCATTTTTTGTGTAAACTCTAGTCAATTGTGGAACTTGGAAACATGCTTTTATTTGGGGGTTTGCCACACATATAATACATCTGTAGTGAATTAAATGATTTTCAATGAAAATATTATGAAGAAACAAATGATTTAATATCAAATTTACAAAGCTTAGTTTTGCACATGGAGTAAACACGTAGCTTGAAATTATCTTCTCAATGCACTTTAAGCACTAACTGTTTAAACGGTGTTGTTTATTCTCTAGGATGATATGTTGTTCAAAGCCCACAGTGTTTTGTTTTGGTTTGTTTTCATTACAGATTATTGTTGGTGTATTTTTTAAAAAAATAGAAAAAGCATGTTCTTTTATTTATTTATTTTTTTGAGTTTTGTGTGTAAAACTGACTGATGGCTTTCACTCTCTATTCAGCAGGTCTTGAAGTCTTTGGTTTCAAGACTCTTAAATTTTATTTTGCAATCAGAAATTCATGCTCATTTATTGCTTCTTCATTTTAATAGGAAGCATTAATGTGCTACAAATGTGGATTTCTGCAAATTTGGTTAAGAGTAGGAAATAAAATGATTTTAATCTTTATGACCTCAAGGTACATATATATGGACAGATATAGCTATTGCTGTGATTTTTTTTCTCTCAGTCTTTACAACTTAACAAGGACAGTGAAGAAGAGAGCTTAAGGAAATAGAAGCTAAAAAAAATTAAATCCATTTAAATTTTACGTATATGTTTCTTGTAAGCCTCTGTTTTTGTTTTTGTATCATGTAATCAACTTGATTGACAGCTAGGGATGATGGCTATCCTCAGGCCAGTGCTGTCACGAGATGATTGTTTGGTCCATTTGGTCCAAAGGGCAAACTCACCATCTCTAATCATCAGCCTTCCACTAATGAGGCAAGGATCTGACTTTCCATAAACTTAACATTTGCTTCTGCTGGAAAGTAATGGGATGCTCATGCCTGATAGGAATCTTTCACAAGCGAGAGATTTTAATTTTAAAATAGGTGTCCTTAGCAGGACTTCTTCATATCCATTTTCTGGAGTTATTAACAAGCTGATACAAGTAGCAACATAAAACTGCAGTGGCGGATGGCCACTTGGTTTTCCATTCAGATCACATCTTCTATTTCCATTTTAAAATACTTGAAGCATTTGGGCCTCTTATATGAGGTACTTGACTTTGAGTGCTATAGTCAAACATGATAATATAACCAAAGACTTGAAAGAATATTATGCTAATATTTTAACCTGCAAACATATATATTCTCTTATTCTCTTGAAATGTGCAATCTCATAGAGGTGAATAATTTTCACCTAGTCATCCTTAGCAATGGAAGACGAGATGACCCTCACATAGGCAGCTCTTATTACATTAAAGTCACAACGGCTTTTCTTCAAAACTCTAAGATGGTTGGGTTTTACCCCCTCACTCTTTGGAAGTTTTAATGTCTTGTAAGTGGTTTGTGTCCCAGAACAGATATTTTTATACATCAACACCTGCATATTTATGCTCATCTTAATCTATATTTGTATGACAGCCATCACTCTGAAATCAAAGCTTTTTTAAATTCTAAATTAAAATAAAGTTTATTAGCTGTCTCAAGGAGATTTGATAGCCAAAGTGCTGCTCCGAGGACTCTTCACCCCAGAGACTAGAAGAGTCACGGGGTCTTCTCTACAGTCTCTGAATATGAAGGCACACTCACCAGTTTTAATCAGAAGAGAATAGTCCTTACAGAGGTCATTCGAAATGACAAGCTAGAACAGGACAACTGTTCCAGATATTCAAAGCCCACACAGCACACTGCACACAGCACAGCACACACAGCACACACAGCACACAACACACAACACACAGCACACAGCACACAGCACACAGCACACAGCACAGCACACAGCACACACAGCACACAGCACACAGCACAGCACACACAGCACACACAGCACACAACACACAGCACACAGCACACAGCACAGCACACAGCACACAGCACAGCACACAGCACACACAGCACACAACACACAGCACACAGCACACAGCACACAGCACAGCACACAGCACACAGCACACACAGCACACAGCACACAGCACACAGCACACAGCACACAGCACACACAGCACACAACACACAGCACACAGCACACAGCACACAGCACACAGCACACAGCACAGCACACAGCACACACAGCACACAGCACACAGCACACAGCACAGCACACAGCACACACAGCACACAGCACACAGCACAGCACACAGCACACACAGCACACAGCACAGCACACAGCACACACAGCACACAGCACACTGCAGTCACGGTACTGATGGCAAGTAAGTTAGTGTAGGCTGGCAGGAGGGTAGAAGGATTTTACAAGAGGAAAGTAGATTCTGTGAGGATCAACAGAGAATTCTAAGGTCAGAGGAAAGAGAGATCCTTTTAAACTAAACACCTTGACTAAAACACATTAGCATTCACTATCTTGGCCCGAGCATCTACCACACAAAATGTCTGGAAGCTTTTAAGGAGGAAAATAGAACAAGAATAAAAATTATGGAGTGTGCAGGAGGTTATACCAATTTATATGCATGGGATGCGAGGGATTCTCTAGAATGATTAATTTTGTTGTAGGTGGGCAGTTGTGGCATAAACTGTATCATGAAAGCTGGAACAGCAATGAAGAATAATTAAAAGGTACTTGATGCAGAAATGACTATTGGATGTCTTCGCAGTAAAGTGATGGATTTATCTGGTTGCATAGGAACGGGCGGTTTTGATTGCTTTTCTATTGACAGAGCTATATTACAGCTGGGTTGAGGGAGATGTTAGGTTGTAGAAATTGATGGCTATGAAAATAAATTTTATTTGAGAAAAAAATTGATTCCTTCCCAGTAGAAAAGACAGGCCTAAGCATTATAATATATTGTTGTCTAGGACATTAGCCAGCTTTGTGTTCATTTGAAATCTCAGTTCATTTTTTTTTATTTTATACACACAAAAAACATGTATGTATACATTTATATAATATACTATAGAATCTTTATTTCTTGTTTTATTTTATTAGCTTATCAATTAGTTATCAATTCTTTCACACTGATGCTTTTTTTATATTTGAACAATAGTCATGTTTTATCTTTTTTTGTTTGAGGTTTTTGTTTTTGTTGGTCAAGACAGGGTTTCATTGTACAGTAGTTTTGGATGTCTTAGAACTCATTCTTTAGACTAGGCTGGCTTCAAACTCACAGAGCTATACCTGCCTCCACGCCCACTCCAACCCCCAAGTGCTGGGACTAAAGGCATGTGCCACCACCACCTGACATTGTTTTGTCTTTTTGTAAACCTTTAAACTAGCAGCTGTCTGGATTATCTGGGATGTAAAGCTGAAGTGCAGAGAGAAACAAGCTGTCATAGGGCATAGCATCCCCTGATACGCTTGGTCAGAGGCAGCAGTCCTAGACTTGGCTAATCCTTTAAGACATTTTGAAAACAAAACCAAGACTGGGCTTCTTGCTTTATTGACAGGGGAATTAATAGAAGTCAAAGAAGAGTCAGAGATGAAGTAGCAGGTCTTAAGTCACGCAAGTGAAGGGATTGCTCCTCATGGTGGCCTTCCTAGAAGTCGTGATCTGATATCTGAAATTCCCCATGCTCTTTCTCAGCCCTGCTCTCTGTGGTCCTGGTGAGCACAGTCTTCAGCATCGCAAACATCTTGAATGAAAACTGCAGACGGGAGGAAGCTATCAGTGCCCTTCTGAGCAGTGGCATGGAATCCTCCCTGCCCTGCTCAAGATGGGAATCATTTCTGCCTCGCATGTCCATGGTGTGTAGGCCCCCCAGCACTGTAAGTTAGCTGTCACTTAGATTATCCTGGGAATCATTTCTGCCTCGCATGTCCATGGTGTGTGGGCCCCCCAGCCACTGTAAGTTAGCTGTCACTTAGATTATCCTGCAGGGTACTCTAGTGGAGTGTTGAAATAAACATCAGTTTACTTGATAATGAGTGAAGAAATGATAGGTAACAATTCGGGTCTGCCACAGAGCAAGTCACAAAGTGTTTATTTAAGCAAAAAGGCGAAAGGCGTTCTTGACAATTAGGAAGAGAAAATTAAAAAAGACACCAACTTCCAGAGATGCGAAGGACCATAGAATAAATCTCTCTATAACCTTGTAAACTTGCTAAAATAAATCTGTGCTTTGTTGTTGTTGTTGTTTCACCTCAAACCACAGACGTCTAGGGAAGAGTTGCCATGTGCTTAGTGTTTGGTTCCCTTCAGCCTCAGTGTTGTCGCACCTCAGTCATGGCAAGAGGGACGAGTACAAGGTGATAAGAGAGAGTCTTCAACCATAGTAAGCTATTTGCTACATGATTAACATTGTTCTATTCTGTATCAGTTTTTGATAATCTCTTTTTGTGTCCAGGGAATCAATTAAAACTTACCATGTACATGTATGAAGAAGAAAATGTGTATCATATGTATTAGAATTTACACTTCTAGTGTTTTGTTATCAGACTTAGAGTCACAACTTGTTTCCCAACATACAAGCAAGGTTCAGCCAAACGAATGGCAGAAAATTAAGGAGATTTATTCAATGTGCACACATTGGGAAAGAGGTAAAATGATCCGATGATTTCTCCAAGTCTTATTTTCTGGCTCCTGCCATAAGGCTAAGGTTTAAATAGAAGGCTAGAATTATCAGAATCTACAGTCCCCAGTGAAGGTGTGGCTCCCCCCTCCCCCCCCCCATGCCCCACCATTGCCTCTTCTGTAAGGTGATTTAACAAGTCATAAACCTTCTGGGGGGCATGGAAGATTTTCTCTATGGCTTAGGCTTTTCTTTTTCCCAGCATGAGATTCCTGGAGGAATTGCAGTTTCTAGGGTCCATTATTTCAGTAGTCTGATAGTCAAAGTGAGAGACACCAGTGTCTCCTCAGACTCTCTCCATCTGTGCCAGGCTGGTGACACTTTCAGGAATCCCTTGGGGGTGGTGGGACACGTGTTCAGTGGATCTGGGTGATGGCTGTACTTGACATGGTCCCCAAAGGGAGTACTGTGTTTTACATATTGTGCTAGAAAAGTGCCTGGTCCATATCTTAATACATTTTCTCATTTAATTTATAAATACGGAGACAGCTATCGATTAAAAAGATGCCAAAAGGCCAACTTCAGATAAAACCAAACTGGCAAAAATTCTCGACATTAAAAAATAAATTCTCAGGTTACCTTTTGTCAAAAAATAAACTTTTAAACTCTCAAATTATTTTTAAATCTATTATTGGGACAAAAAGAATGTAAGTAATCTAAATATTCCTTAAAATGTAATGATCACAATTTAATATGGTTTTATTTATTCATGGAAAATTATTCACATGAAATTGGTATATTAACAAATAATCATTTTTGTCTTCTTTGTGTAGTATATTCACCTCAACTGATTGAAGCAAAAGTTGAGATCTGCCTTGAGATCGGAAGGAAGCCAGGTATCTATATTTGTAAATTCCCTCCATATAAATCTCTTTAGCAGCCGAACTTCATATTTGTTTTAAAAATTCAATGGGTGCTGACTCACAATAATTTATGTAACAATTTACTGTCTCTTGCCTAACACCATATTTATCATTCTAGACCAGAGAGTGGCTTGGAACCTTTTGTAATAGGGACATTTTTCAGGAAATTTTTCTTTTCTAGACAACTGAGTCACTAGAAAGAACAACCAGGCTGGCAGTTAGTAGTCCAGTTATTTATAAAGGGACACCTTCACACGATCTGACCCAGGTCAGCAGAAATCGCTAGTGTATGACACAGCACCTTCTTCCCATTCTTGCCCAAGCTCGGCTATTTTAGCAACCCAGCTCTGGAGAAACTGCAGCCTCACATCCGGGGGAACGTGGGCTTCGTGTTCACCAAGGAGGACCTCACTGAGATTCGGGACATGCTGTTGGCCAATAAGGTGCCAGCTGCTGCTCGGGCTGGTGCCATCGCCCCTAGTGAGGTCACTGTGCCAGCTCAGAACACTGGTCTGGGACCCGAGAAGACCTCCTTCTTCCAGGCTTTGGGCATCACCACGAAAATCTCCAGAGGCACCATTGAAATGCTGAGTGACGTGCAGCTGATAAAGACTGGAGACAAGGTGGGAGCCAGCGAGGCCACACTGCTGAACATGCTGAACATCTCCCCCTTCTCCTTCGGGCTGATCATCCAGCAGGTGTTTGACAACGGCAGCATTTATAACCCTGAAGTGCTCGACATCACAGAGCAGGCCCTGCACTCTCGCTTCCTGGATGGTGTCTGCAACGTGACCAGTGTGTGTCTGCAGATTGGGTACCCGATACCACACTCCATCGGTACCACACTCCATCATCAATGGGTACAAGCGCGTCCTGGCATTGTCTGTGGAGACTGAGTACACCTTCCCACTTGCTGAAAAGGTCAAGGCCTTCCTGGCTGATCCATCTGCATTTGCGGCTGCTGCCCCTGCAGCTGCTGCCACCACTGCTGCCCCTGCAGCTGCTGCCACCACTGCTGCCCCTGCAGCTGCTGCAGGCCCTGCCAAAGCTGAAGCAAAGGAAGAGTCGGAGGAATCAGATGAGGATATAGGATTCGGTCTCTTCGATCAATCCCGTCAAAGCAACCAAGTCAGCCTGCTTAATTTGAGAAAGATGGAAATAAAGGCTTACTTCTCTTAAAAAATAAAAGAAAGGAAAAGAAAAGAAAAGGAAAGAAAAGAAAAGAAAACACGCCAATAGTGTTGCGTATGAAGCACGTGTTTTTCAAGCATTTTATTTACATCAAGATATTTAACGAAAACACATTATGATCAAAGAGGGCTCAGTCATTTCATCTGTCCTCATCAGGCCCCTCATTTCCTTGAGCTGCAGCTTCACACCGGTGCCGGAACTTCAGCTAACTTCTCCATTTGTTGACCGAACTCTCGCACTGCTTTTGGTGTACAGCAAAGGTTTCCCACTGCTTCTATCGACTCCCACCCTTAGTCCTTCTCTAGGTAATGATCGTTAAGAAGTTCACTGTGAACAGTGACCTTTCACCTTCACTGTCTCATAGAAAATTTTCAGGGTCTCTGTGGTGAATACTTGTGGCTCTGTTTTCCACAGGAGGAATGAACCTAAGGCTCAGAACATTGAAAGATTAAGGAGTAACCCAATGTATAACTTCTATATGACTTACAAATGATACCAATAGACTTTTGGTTCAGTTTCTAATGTTAATACCATAACCATAATGGAGAAAGGTAACAACAATTAAAGTGATACAAAATGTCAATATGGATAGAAGACAAATAAAATTGATGTATCACTTTTGCATATGTTTGAAAAATCTACAAGTTCTAAGCTGTGATTTCTTCTCATCCATTCGTACAGTACTGTAGTTAGAATGGTGGTTTGCCACAAATTTTGTTTGTGCCAGGTTATTCACAGGGAAGCAGAATTCCTATTGTTCAATATATTATTGAAGGCATAGGATAGACTGCAAACATACTTTTGTTTAATTCATATGTAGATCTATTTCTAATGTATATTTGATCCACTTCTGGGTAGGAGACCCAGAGAATATTCCTACAGGCTCTGGAATGAATAATGAGCCTGCATTACTTCTGTATTTCAGGACCAGGGAAAGACAGTGAAGATGCACACTTTTGTCTCTGTATTAGTTGTCATCTCTTCTCCTGCAGGAGGAAGCTTTTCTGCTGATAAGTGAGTAAGATACTGAGCTATGGGCATAGCAGGATGTCATTTAGAACAGAATAATAGTATTTGTTATATATAGATTATATAGGACCCTGGTCTATATAGTCTCAGATTCTTGGCCACTGAGCAGTGTTAGACCTAGGCTCCATTTTACAGTGTGAGTCCCAAATCCAATCAGATAGTGATTGAATACTCCCACAACTTTTGTGCCACTACTGTAGCAGTATATGATGCCAAGAGGTCACCATTGTCCATGAAAGGGTTTATGGGTAGTTTGATGTTTACCTCTCTCTGGTAGCTTCAAAGTATCTCCCAGTACTAGCTCAGTAGGAGTGAAAGCTTGAGTGACACACCAGCTCAGCTTTTTAATGTTCAATCGGTTCTTTAGGCACATTCCTTTCTAAAGAGATAATCCACTGGTTCATAGATCACTACTATCACATCCTATTCGCCACATGGCTGTCCTCAGATGCAAGGGATTTTGCGAATTGTAGTTTCTGCGCGAGGCAATGGGCATGATGCTGGGATTGTATGATTAGAATGAAGGAGGAGGAAATGGGTATTGGAGATAATTGGCAATCTTTGCCACAGTGTCTAGGATCCTTAGGGCATAGATGTGTATATGAATATTTTGGCATAATATGGGGGAATAGAGGTGAAGATATAGTGATGTTTAGCATCCAAAAAGGCTCAACTTATTTACCCACTTATTTGTGAAGTTAGATATGGACGTGATTGCTAGTCTGGGTTGCAAATCTCATCTGAGAAATGAATTCAGCAAGATGAGGATGTTTGTTTATATCTGGAAGTATTCATACAGATACACTTCATAATGGCAATTGGCAAAAGCATTTTGTCAATGGGCAGAACATTATCCTCAATGTAAAGGCATCATGCACCCAACAGGTTTCTAGAGTAATGGACTTGCTCATGGTTTTGTGAAGGGATAAACACAAGAGAGCAAGAACTTACCAAAACTCTTTCAAACCCATGCATGAAGGCAGAGTTAAGTGAAATTTTTAGAAACGAGCTCCAAAATAGAAAAGGCAAAGAATTTGACAGAGAGCAAGGAGGTGATACAGGAGGGTTCTGAAGGAGGAATGAACGGTCATGGGGAAGTAATGTAATTGTATTATAATGTGAAAAAAATAACCCTACTAACCCTGAGCTCAGACTGTTCATTATTTTAGTTCTAAGATGGTCTTTGAGTAGTCTCTGTCAAAGAGAACCTGAGTGGTTTAAAAACTAAGGGAAAAAATAGAACAAGTGAGAATAACAGGGTGGGATTGGTTTTATGCCACATATCCTTTAACAAAAGAATAATGGAATTAGATCTCAGGCAGAATAATGAGCATCCAAACCAGTGAAGTCTCAAGCTGAGACTATAGCTCAGAACTCTCTACGAGGCACCTTTCATAAGGTCTTGGCTCAGAGCGGGATCTGTGCGTCATTGAATCTAACAGAGCACAGCTTTGTACCTCTCTGTTCATTTATACATAAACTCTCTCTCTCTCTCTCTCTCTCTCTCTCTCTCTCTCTCTCTCTCTCTCTCTGTGTGTGTGTGTGTGTGTGTGTGTGTGTGTGTGTGCATGTGTGGAGATGGTAGCATTTAGGAGATTCTTGCCTTCTGCTAGGTGAATCCTGGGTATCAAATTTAGGTTGCCAGGCAAGAACCTTAACCTGCAGAGCTTTACTGGACTAAGCCTTACCTATATTGAAGGTAAAATATCACCCACTCAAAATCCTTTTGAGACCAGTTGTTACCAATAGGAGCTTGATACTTCAGTGGCTTAGTTAGGTTCAGAGTATACAATCAATGTATTGATTATTTACCTAATGCCCTGACCATGGCAATGTAATCACAAGCATAGCTTAAGGAACTGTCTATCTAGCTCTAGGGATTAGTAGGAATTTGCATTGTGAACCACCATAAAAGAGCTGTCACTCAATAGAGGGTAGAGGTTGCCTGCCAGTACCTTCTGAGGTATGCACTTGAAAGTGGTCTTCTGTAACTGAGTGAGTTGCTGAAGGGTAGTAAATGGAAAATCTTAGTAGGTAATGGGAAATTGTAGGAGTAATGGTTAAGGCATAAGGTACTAAGAATAGGATTGTGGGAAGTGGGATGGATTATGTTTAAGATCTCTAACCTATCACTGGCCTCTCCGTCATCTCTAAGAGAGAATATACCCAAAAGTTTCTTTAACTAATAGATTATTTAATTCTTCATTCCCTATGACTTATTTTAACTGTCATAACTTTAATTTTACTATATTATTTCATTGTGTGATACATAGAAAAATCTTTATTCTAGATCATGAGCAAGCATAACTAGCATGAAATCTTTGAAACATTCCTTGGGCTCAAAATTAGAACAGAATATGTCTGCATTATTCCAAGTTAATTGGCAGTGCTCTACAACACAAAGAATTGCACAGACTATATGCTTCTCTAGCTTGTCCCAGTGTGAAAGGAATATTGTACGGATGAAGAAAAGAAAGGAAAGAAGAAGATTCTAACCCTTGGGCAAGACACACTCCTAAAATGTTTACACATTTGTGTTTCAAGATTGTCTTGAGAGGTGTAAAGTACAATATCACAGGACTCTAGACTCTCTTATCTCTGTAGTAACTATAGAGACTCTGAATTGCTAAGTTTCTCTTCTCTATGACCACTGAGAAGCAGGGCAGCCAAGGCAGCTGTGAGATGTGAGGACACAGTGTCTCAAAACTGCAAAATCTGTAGTCTGACATGGCTTTTATTTGAGTTTTTTTTTTCCTTTATGCCTGAGAAGATTTGTAAGATTACAGTGTCCCCAAGATTCAATCTCATACATTCCAAATAAACAGGGAACATAGTTTCCCAGGATGTCTTCTCTACCATAACTTTCTCTTTATACAAGGCTTTGTGCACCTTAAAAATATTCTCAACCTTATTGTCTTTACTAGTTTTTTTCCTTTTAGCAAGACCCAGTTCTTTCTTTAAAGAGAATTTTCTACTTATCTTTTCACAGATCAATACTTTATTAAATAACAACTACTGTCTGGTTACCTCCCAAATAATGAACCACTTTCAAAAACTGCAGTTGATAAGACGTCTTTAAGAATAATTTGCATTATTTTACCAATAAAAGTTCATTTTGAACACGAACACACACACACACACACCAGCCTTAAGGTGTTTTAGATAGTGATGTAACCACTCACATTGCATATCTTCTCAATAGCATAATCTTATAATTAAAAACCCATTTCCCAATAGTGATAGCGGTGGGATAGAATAATTTTGTGATAAGGAAGAGTGGCATCTTTTTTTTTTCCTGTTCCATTCCCTTTGCCAGAGTATTGAGATTACAAACCTCATTTACTCAAAAGGACTACGACATATTCTATTACACAGTTAGGACAATTTATGAGTAAATCTGTGGGCGGCCTACTTGCATAGAACTGTGCTCTTTGGAAGAAATCTCTCTGAGTCACATCAGAATCATTTGTTCTCTTTGTTGGTGATTCTCAGCAGTCATTGCAAAATATGCTTGGAAGGTAATATTATGGAATAGAGGCAGGCTAGCAAGATCAGGCTGGCATCTACTTGGGATTTGTTTTGATGGTTTTCCATCACTATCCACTGCCCTGGGGTGTATAAACAAGACTAAGCTCTTTCCTGGAGTTTCTTAGCTGTGGTGCAAGAAGGAGGTGTAGCTACAATTCTTTCTGACCTAGGAGACATTCTTGAACCTCAGGGGAAGAAAGAACTTGCAATGAATGCAGGGGCATTCTGCTTGCCTTGCTGTCTGTTTCAGTAAACCCACTCTCTGTGGTGTGTGTTTGAGATTTCTGACTCATGAGACTCAGGCAGTTGGTGACACTTGAGACTTTTAGTGCCGTGATAAAATGGTTTGTTGATAAATTAATCTCTCATTGTGGCAAGAATGTGTGAATGCAAAAAATGAGAGAACTTGAAGAAGCTGTTCTCCATTTATATCATACTTAGTATCACACTATCGCTCGAGAAACATCATAAAAGATCATAGAACAAAAATTAATATGCTTGGATGAAAACCACTCACCAGTTTAGAAGCATTTCTCTATAGAGTGAATTTTTTTCCATCAAAATGAAATTAGCAACTTAAAAACACTACCAAACACTATCTTGTCTAAAAGATCCAAATCAGAGGGCAACTCAATATCAATTTATGTTGTTGCAAACTGCATTTTAGAAACTAGGGAACTCAACTGCTATTCCAGAGAGGAGCTGTATAAATAACCTTAGCACTCCGTGCACAGAGTTCTTCTGTGTTTTCTCACTTGTATTTATGGTCTTTGGAAGTCACTTGAGTTCCTGCTAAAAGCTCCCATTTTTATTACTGTAGTTTAATCACTTACAATGTAATGATTCATAATATTTTTTTTTACAATATTCACTACCCATCTTTTTTTGTACTCAGCTTGTAAAACTGTGGCAAGTTGAAACCCTTGTAGAATTTGATATGGGCAAATTCATTCTTCCTCATACAGTGTCTGTCTGCTACATCTAAGTGATATCAATTGTATGTTCTCAGTTTAAGAAGGTGACATGGTTATCCCACTCTCTCATATATCTAACTTGAGAAGCTGGGACCAGAATGACTATTTTAAGACCCCCCCCCCACACACACACACACATCTTTTTTTCTCTTTTTCTTACAGGTCCTTTGGATACACACATGTTGGGAGCCGCGCCCACATTCGCCGTTACAAGATGGCGCTGACAGCTGTGTTCTAAGTGGTAAACAAATAATCTGCGCATGTGCCAAGGGTATCTTATGACTACTTGTGCTCTGCCTTCCCCGTGACGTCAACTCGGCCGATGGGCTGCAGCCAATCAGGGAGTGACACGTCCGAGGCGAAGGAGAATGCTCCTTAAGAGGGACGGGGTTTCGTTTTCTCTCTTTCTTGCTTCTTGCTCTCTTGCTTCTTGCTCTCTTGCTTCTTACACTCTTGCTCCTGAAGATGTAAGAAATAAAGCTTTGCCGCAGAAGATTCTGGTCTGTGGTGTTCTTCCTGGCCGGTCGTGAGAACGCGTCTAATAACAATTGGTGCCGAAACCCGGGAAAAGAAACATCTTCAGGCAAGAGTGAAGACCCCCTGCTACAGGGAGGATTCAGAACTGCATAACGGGGAAGAAGGGGTTAATAAAAGTTCCCGTAAAACAGACTGTTGAGAAGGATCTGGCGTGGATTCAGAACTCTTCAGCTGGGGAACGGTACTGATGAAGAGAAAGAAGAGAGATGAAGACTGAATAAACTGCTGTTAGAAGGACTGGTGGTCGCGTCGTTCTTGCTGGTCGAGAGCGGGCGTGACACACACACACACACACACACACACACACACACACACACACACACAGGCTCCCATTTTGTTTTTATAGGATTTCTGTGTGCTAACACATGGATCTCTGTTCTTATATCTGTTTCTGTTGCATCTTTTGGGGGGGGGAGGAGCTCCTTTTCTCTGTTTCTTTGTTTTGTCCTATTTCACTGTACTTGTTTTTGTTCTAGATTATTTTATTATCTTCTTTAGAAACCATTTTTTATTTTCTAGTGAGGAACAGAAAGGGGCTGGATTCTGATGGGGGAAAGGTGGGGAGAAGCTGGAAGAAGTAAAAGTAGAAATTATCATCAGGATGTATTGTGTGGAAAAAAATCCAATTTTGATAAAAAAATGTCTATTTTCTTACATAAAACAGAGTTGAGGGTTTAATGAGCAGATTGTTATAAAATAGACAGTGCTGGGCACCCAACACAGTCTGCATAAATGTTAAGCTCTAACCAGTCTCATGAACAGTTGCCACTCAACTATGGGATTTTCTTTTTTAACATTTTTGTTATTTTACATTTTACTTATTTATGTATGTGCAGGGTATGCATGTGCATGGCACACCACTTGCTCTTTATTATGATTTTCGTTACATTCCATTGTATGTGTGTGTGTGTGTGTGTGTGTGTGTGTCTGTGTGTGTGTGTGCTTGCAGGGTATGTACCTGGCATGACACTTGCTTTGAGGTCAGAGGACTCCTTGCTGACATCAGTTCTCTTCCTTCATCCCATGGATCCCACATACTGAATCCAGATGTTCAGTTTGTTTGGCGAGCATCTGCTCTGACTCCATTCAACAGCTCTAACTATGAACTTTTATAAAAATAATATATAAAGATTAATGATAATTAATTGACATAATGGGTACGGTATTGTTAGACTCAACAAAATACTGGATTATAACTTAATAATTATAATGAGGTAGGAAGATAAGAGTGAAAAAGTAGACCAGAAAGGTGTCCCCAGGAAGGAGTTGAACCATGGAGTAGAGCCCAGAACACATAAATGGTGGTGTCTTTTCTATTTCTTCACTAACTTCAGTACCTAGTGAGATATCATGTACCAATGTAACTTAAGTAGAATGCCAATTTAGTAAGACTCTGGTTTTCAGATATTTTGTGATTATAGTAATTTTGCTAAGGTCTAGCTAAAGTTTGCTTTTATTTTCTGTCCTAGACAGTCATTATTGAAAGACAGAGAGTCCTAACCCAGAGTTCTTCAAGTTCTGTCTGTCAAGTGTTGGGATTTGAGTAGCTGTTGTAAGGACTGACAGCTTGAAGAGACATGTTACAGTGGTAGAATGGAATGATCCGGGACATTTTCCACATGCAAATTGCCCTGGCCATGGCCAGCCTGGTAGGTGGGTAAACAGACTCGATGATTTCCGGCATCTCCACTCACACTTGTTTGGGGATTAGGCAAAATAAAAGGTCAAAATATGGTGAAAAAAATGTTTCAAAAATTTTTTTCCTGAAAATCATTTAATCTAATTATTGTCTATCTGTGGAGTCCCATCGGAAAGCCGCAGGGGACAGACCTCACCTCATTGGCTTCTTTTTCCCTCCAGAACTCAACTTTATTTTCCCAGGATCTTATAAAGGATGTGAAGGGATACACTGTATTTTATGGCTTCCACACCCAATATTTTTAGCATTAAATTAGCCATATAGTAAGACATACTTAGTTTTTGCTTATTGGGTTTCAATATACCAAGTGATCTATTGACTTGAAGTCTGATACTTCTAACATAATTACACATCTGTGGATGTGTAGGCTTTCTCAGAGAAAACTCTGTTGGCATCTCTACAGCTATGATATTCCCATATGCTTCAGTAAATGGTCAAGGGTTCTGACTCAAACACTCAGTTTTTTTCTGGTATTGTATTTATCATTTAGCTCAGAAGTAAAGTAAAATAATTCCAGTATAAAGAATTTGAAGTGAAGAATAATCCAAAACCTCAGACCTTGGTAACAGAGATCAGTGAAAATAAGATTTTCTATGCCTCCGATTGGGTGGCAGTATATTCCCAAACTTGTTTTATCCCCAGAATGGCTTGTGAGACAATACACATGCAATTGTTTTTCTCATCTAATGAAGTGGAATGAAATTCATGGGTAAAGTGGTGGCGAGAACCACAAATGGCTGTTAATCAGGGTCTCAAATGGTCATATAGACACTAGAACAGATCCATGAAGAGTAGAGAAAATATGTAAGGGGAATGGCTGAGGGGAAATGAAGGAAAAGGGGCAGGCAGAGGCTGGAATAACAGGGGATCATGATACCAACTCACCCATTGATTGAAAGAGGAATGTAAGGAGTGCCAAGAGCTATCTAAGAGATGCTAAAAACTAGCACATGATCTTCCTGAGATGGTTCTGCCATGGACTAAAATAAATGATGGATTTGCTTCTTCAGGCAAGGCTGAGGAGATTACATTTGAGGAATGATTCTTGCTATTAATATGCTTTTCTTGTTATTATTAAATATATAGCAATCACTAAGTATTGACCACTCCTTTGAGCAGATTTCTGCAGACCTATGAAGATGTGCTGTCTTGTAGGGATGCTATATGGACAGATGGATAATGATTCTATAGAATCCCTGACTTGATTCAAATAACTATAGGAATAAAAATTTGAGAGTTTGGTTGCTTTGTGAGAAAAATGTAATATAGTTAGAATGAAGAATGGAATGTGTCCATTCCTCGAAACAGTAAGCAAAGGCTGCATAATAAGAAACACAATGAGCTATCATAATTACATAGACTTGGGACAAATTTGTGTTCTAAGAAAACCATTTAGGTTCAAGGGTAGTCACAGGTGTGCACTATGATAAGGCAAGGCCATGAAAAAACTGTTGCTTTGAACTTATAATGAGCATATTATAATGAAACACTGCTTTGAACTTAATGTCAACATCCTCTGTAACTTCCATTTTATGTAATATCTTATCTCTGAGGTAATTTTCTAAAGAATGTTCTGTCTAAGAAAGTATAAAAAGACCAGTGAAAAGAAATCAAGTTTTTGGTTGAATGTTTTGGCTTGGGGAGCTTTGTCCTATCTATACATACATACATACATACATACATACATACATACATGCATACATTATATGTACATGTGTAGGTATATGTATGCAAGCATGCATGAGTGATTATGGGGTTAATTGTGACACACAGTCAGGTCCAACTAGAGCGTGGGTGTATGAATGTTTAAATGTATATGTGTCTGTGCATATTTGCCTGTATGGAGCATCTTAATTCTTTTCCTTTCATTCCTTTCTGGTTTACAAAGCATTAACCAGAGTACCTAGAAAGGCTTCTGGCAGATTCACCAAAGAAAGGAGTACTAGCAATAAAGCCTTTTACTTAATCCACTGCTGTTTTACTATGAGGTTCAGAGACTGAAGTTTCTGGGCTCAAAAGAACACAAGCAGGTCAGCTATCATGGCAAAGTAACTTGGACTTAAGAAAGGTAAATGTTTTACTATAGAAAAGGCAATCGTAAATATCTTGAAAGAACAAGTCTTGCCCCCACAGACTCCCTTGGCTACCTTCAGGAGAGAACTTGAAAGAAGAACAGCCAGGGGTAGCCCCTGGCAAAGGAGGGAAAGTTGGATGGGAATCTCTTAGACTGTAGTATAGTTATACAAAGTTCTCAACTCAAATTACTATCAAAGAATTGCCCTGTCTGGAAGTAGTGAGATTTCCTTTGTGTTGGTGTGCTTGGTCATTCACTGAGATTATCTGGGGAGGCATACAGGTACAATGTCAGCAATGGAATCAATTCACTTGTCTATGAGATGTCCTGTAATGTTGGTCAGAATGATTCATTCCCAAGGCAGCCCCAAAGATGATCCAAGTATAGTGTCCTTATGAAATATTCTGTAGACACCCAAACACAGGGGTATCTAAATCTGTGGATAGAGGACAATACCAGGGTTGTTAAATTCAGAGCCCATACATGGAGTAAGTTCATTTAAGAAGGCTATGAAGTCGAGGAAGAGCCAGATGGGAAAGGTAGGAATTTCTGATTATTTCTCCATGAGGTTAACACCAGGTCTGGCATGGTTATGGAAGGGACAGTGTGACATGGTTCCCACCTCTGGAACAGAGCCAGCAGGAGGTGGATCTCTTTCAGTGCTGATGATTTCTGAAGGCATAAAGCTTGTTTTCACAATAATGTACATATTTTACTTCATGGTCCTCACCATGGAATGTCCTCCCTGCCAAGATTAATGACTCCATGATAATCAGAAATAGCATGGTTTCTGGAAGTGAGAATGTGTCTGGTAATCCTCAGGAAAATGATAGTGCTGTGACTTTCAAGATATCCCTTAAGGCTGTGGGAAAGAACTCAGAAAACATAAGTTCAAGAATACATAAATCAGTATAACAATTGCTCTTTACAGGATTTCCAAACTATGCAAAATATAAGTATGTAATATGGATTGTATGAGGGTCTTCACATACTTGAAAGATCAGAGACAGCTGCACTAATGAGTCAACTAAATCAAAAAGATATTAAGAAGGGAGAGATGATTTGGTCAATAGAGAAAAAAACCTGGGTCATGAAAGATAAAGGACTAGTTTTTTGTTTTTGTTTTTAAAGGCTCAGATGGTTATATAATGTTAGTGGTAAGGTGATGGTCTCCTCCATGGAAGCCATCAACAGTTCAATTTGATCCAGATATTCTTCTCCCTAAAGGAGGTAATTCTATTTGGAGGTGCAATCCAAATAGAGGTTTGAGATGGACAGAAGAGTCTAGTAACAAAAAAAAATTATGGCTTAATGATATTTCTACTTTCTGGGATTGCTAAATACTTTCCAATAGAAAGTATTGGAGTTGCTGAGATTAAAAAAATAAAAAGTCCAAAGATTAAAAGAATATATTGAGGTAGGTAAGAATTGTAAAAATAAACTTCAATGCCATTGTATCAGCACAAACAAGAGCTTGGTAAACTGTTAAAAAATTATAAAATTACTTAAAGCTAATGTTCTCACATAAAAAATAGCTACTTGGCAACCACAAGTGCTGTGCCCATGAATAGCACAGGACTTGCAATGTTAAAAAAAAATGTATTTTCTGTCTTGTTCTTTTGGCTCCAGTGTGCTCTGTATTTCAGTTTCTATTTCTAAGAGTTAAGGGGTTAAGGTCATAAAATGGAGTGACCAAAAGGGAACCTAGGGTAAATGATTAAATTGATATGCAATTTCTAAAGAAGTAGTTTATGCAAATAAAAGACTGGCCTTTGATCTGCACGACAGAGCCATCTCACGCAGATTACACAGCTCTCAGCCTGTACCCATCACTGAATCCAAGTCATTCTTTCACTGCTCGCATTCTCCCCTTCCTCCAAGACCCTCTCCCATGATGAGGCTGGTCCTCAGCAAGCTTAAAATCTTGTGAGTTCCTGGTAGAGAAAGAGTCTGAACAATACAAGTTGATGAGGACTTGTGATGATGTTCATTATCCTTGATGTAAAATATGCCTTGGCACAATATGGCTATAGGCAACATGTCCCTCCATAATTTAGGTTAAAGCTAGAACCTCAGTGGAATGGCTCTGAAGTTGAGGTCTTTGGGACATAGCCAAAGTTAGATAATGTTATAATGGTGGGATCCTCATGATTGGATAAGTGGTTTTCTGAGAGAAGTGGGGGGGGGGAATGGAAGGGGAGGGGGAGAGGAAGGGAAGGAGGGAGAGAGAGGGAGATAGAGGGAGGGAGAGGGAAAGAAGGAGAGAGAGGGAGATAGAGCAGGGAGAGGGAAAGAGGGAGAGAGAGAGAGAGTGAGAGAGAGAGAGAGAGAGAGAGAGAGAGAGACCATTCTTGCTACCTCATGAGGACTCAGGAGACAGAATGATCATCTGTAAGCCAGGAAAGGAGCCTCAAAAGAAAAACCTCCTGACATCTGGAGAACGTATCCTCTTTCTGGGAAGTCTTTTCAAGGTCCAATAAAAAAACCTAAGACAAATATTTAACAGAGGGAGCTCAATGTCAAAGTGAAGATGCTTTTTCTTCTTTTCTTTAATTTTGTTTTTTTTAATTTAGGTATTTATTTCATTTACATTTCCAATGCTATCCCAAAAGTCCCCCACCCACTCCCCCACCCACTCCTACTTCTTGGCCCTGGCGTTCCCCGGTACTGAGGCAGATAAAGTTCACACGACCAATGGGCCTCTCTTTCCACTGATGGCCGACTAGGCCATCTTCTGATACATATGCAGCTAGAGACACGAGCTCCGGGGGTGGGGGGTGGGGGGTGGAGTACTGGTTAGTTCATAACGTTGTTCCACCTATAGGGTTGCAGATCCCTTTAGCTCCTTGGGTATTTTCTCTAGCTCCTCCATTGGGGGCCCTGTGATCCATCCAATAGTACTACCAGAGGATCTTGCAATACTTCTCCTGGGCATATATTCAGAAGATGTTCCAACCGGTAAGAAGGACACATGCTCCACTATGTTCATAGCAGCCTTATTTATAATAGCCAGAAGCTGGAAAGAACCCAGATGCCCCTCAACAGAGGAATGGATACAGAAAATGTGGTACATTTACACAATGGAGTACTACTCAGCTATTAAAAGGAATGAATTTATGAAATTCCTAGGCAAATGGATGGACCTGGAGGGCATCATCCTGAGTGAGGTAACCCAATCACAAAAGAACTCACACAATATGTACTCACTGATAAGTGGATATTAGCCCAGAAACTTAGAATACCCAAGATATAAGATACAATTTGCTAAACACATGAAACTCAAGAAGAACGAAGGCCAAAGATGCTTCTTTAGATTGCACAGGAAAGTATTTTGGGAGAAATTTGCATGCCGAGGAATTGACACACTGCTAAATCCCTCAGGTCTTGATATGCTTGTTGCTCAAATTGCTGCTTCTCTTGATGGCTGCGTGGCTCTGTGGTTGGTCTGTCAATTATAATTCTCTGAAGAAGAAGCCCATTGGGTCAAAAGCCAGAAAATGATTTGTGATAACTCATAGAATTGTAGATGAAGTGGAAAGTCAGATTCAAGTCCACAAACTGTTTTCTTACACTCTCCTCTGATAAGACATGGTTCATTACACTGAATTGCCACTGCTCTCCTTACCACTGTGAGTGAAATAAAACAACCTTCTCTTTTTACTTAAATAGCACTCACCAGCAAAGTCTGACCCAGACATCACCATGACTAGCTGCAAGGGAGGCTGGGAAAATAGTTAACATTCTCAGTACTTTTAGGAAGATGAGCTCATTGTGCCCTATAAAGATTCATAAGTAGCAGAAATAATCAAGCAAGAATGATATTCACTTTTGGGTAGAGGAGACATGTGACACTGTACTAGAGTGAGCATCATCTCTACCCCAGTCATCCTTGCATCTTTAGTGCCTGAAGGTGCAGATTCTATAGCTATTTCTTGAATAAGTACACGCTTGTGAAGAATTGTATTGACTTGAAGCTTCTCAAATCTGAATTTAAAGAATGGATTTGTAGACAAATTACAATTTGAGTAAGTTCTGTTTTTTTTCCAGATACTAAACTCCTTATAGAAATTTAAAAGAACTATTTTATTACTGGAACATTAAATTGCATCTAAATATTTGTTGCTATAGACAAGAAATTTCATCTGATAAATTTTGGTTGTCAGCTGAACTAGAACTGGATTCATCTAAAAGGGGTTCTGGATCCATCTGTAAAGGATTTTCTTTCTTTTTTTCTTTTCTTTTTTTATTGGTTATTTTTTTTACATTTCAAACATTATCGCCCTTCACAGCTTCCCCTCCACAACCCCCCTATCCCATTGCCCCCCCCCCCATTCTATGAGAGTTCTCTCTCGCCCACCCACCCACTCCTACCTCACTGCCCTAGCATTCCCCTACACTGGGGCATCCAGCCTTCACAGGACCAAGGGCCTCATCTCTCACTGATGCCAGAAAAGGTCATCCTCTGCTATATATGCAGCTGGAGCCATGGGTCCCTCCATGTGTACCTCTTGACTGGTGGATTAGTCTCTGGGAGCTTGGGGCGGGGGGTCTGGTTGGTTGATATTGTTCTTCCTGGGATTGCAAACCCCTTCAGTTCCTCATGAAGGGTTTTCTTGACTAGATTATTTGAAGTGGGAAGACCTACCTTAAATGTGGGCAGCACAGTCCAGTGACATCATAGCTAAAGGGAGTTGGAAGAAGGAAGCTTGAATTTTGCCTACTTGCCTTCACTCTCATTTGGCAAGTCCATCTACCTGATCGCTACAGCTACTGATGCTGATTTCAGGTTCTTTGGGGTTCTAACATAGATTGATAATAAGCAGTTCTCCAGGAATCCTTCAGGGCATTTGCGTCAGATTGGGATTGATATGCCATCCATATTTAAAGACTGAGAGAATTCTGTAATTTTTGGCTTCCCTATTGTGAGCTAGCCATTGTTGGATTATTCAGACCACATTTAATAAGATAATCTAACAAAATCATTTTAAATGCATTCATCTAATCAGTCTGATCCTCCAGAGAATGTGGCTAATACAACTGTTTAGCAAATTGTTGTTCACTCTTTAAGCTTCTGTTTTTCCTGCTGTCTTCAGTGAGCTACCTGATGAGTTGATGCTAGGCTCCTGTTTGTCTCTGTACCCCACTACCCTTCTACCCCACTATAGTCTACCCTCCCGCATCAAGAATTACTCCTTTCTAATTTGCTGCTCTGTGTAGCACCCACCATGGGCTCTTCTTACAATGTGGTTAGTGTATGTTTACTGAGCAGTATATAAGATCATTGTCTATAGGTAGTACCTTACTTAACAGCAAATTGGAGAAATAATGAGATGTATTGTTATAACAGGCATTTGTGTGGTAGAGCTGATATCATTTTCTCTTATTTGGTTCAGATTCTCAAAATTCTTTTATTCAATCCCCTTCCTGGAGTTTTAGATTCACACAACACCTGTTATATGAATATATTCATATCTTCTCAGGGAGACAAGGATAGCAGAAAGCATATAATGGTTATTGATTTTCCTTTAAAAATGGCATTCATAAACAGGCATTCTTCATGTTGTTCACTTTATAAGCAATGCAGGAATACTGAATTTAAATAAGGAAATTGAGTCAATTCTAAAATCAGAATCTAACATTTTTAAATCACTACAATTCACTCCAGTGTAGCCTTGATGATACATATATGTGTCTGCATATTTCTTGGAGCTTCCAAATCAAGAAATATAGCAGTTTATCGGTATGAATGTGGCTTGAGTGGTTTGGTCTGTGACTGCTCTGCCATTTTTGTCATTTCTAGCATGTGGCATTCAGTTTTCTGTTACAGCATAAGTAGTGAGACTGAGCTCACAGTGTGTAGGATTGCCTAATGGGGATACTTCATGCTGCCATCTGCCCCCCATCCTCTCTTCAGTCATCTCCCTCCTCTCCTTCTTTCCCTTCTGAGTATTTTCTCATATGCCAGCCTGCTTCTGGGTAGCATCGTCATGTGAGCATCCCTCTGATGTGTGCCATTTGTGGATGGAGCTGCTGTTCTGCATACTTCTCTCTGCTCTCCTGGGCCCTGTTCTCCACGAAGCTGTCCTCAACCAGCCATCAAGTTAGAAGACAATAATGAATCATTAGCTGAAAAGTCAGTAGCTGATATGCTATAGTGTGCCAGCCCTCACGGTAGAATTTGTACTCTCTTTTAGAAATCATCACTTGGAAACTGAAAAAAAAAAACCCTAAAGATAATATTTGCAGTCTAAGACACAAGAGAGTAAAGATTGAAGGGGCGTATAGAGTGTCCTGATAAGGCTATCACTTATGCTGTTCTCTTTAAGACTAATGGGTTTTGTAGTTATATACTAAAAGATATGAAGTAAAACAAAAATGAGTGAATTTGTTTTAAAAATTTGTTTCTTTTTATTTTGCATATATGGATATTTGCCTGCTTGCCTGCATATCATTTGCATGCCTGGAACTAATAAAGGCCAGGTGAGGGTTTTGGATCCTGTGTAACTGGAGCTATAAATGACTGTGTTCCCACTCTACCCTTTCTTAGAAATGGGAACAAAACACCCATAGAAGGAGTTACAGAGACAAAATTTGGAGCTGTGATGAAAGGATGGACCATCTAGTGATTGCCATATGCAGGGATCCATCCCATAATCAGCTTCCAAATGCTGACACCATTGCATACACTAGCAAGATTTTGCTGAAAGGACCCAGATATAGCTCTCTCTTGTGAGACTATGCCGGGGCCTAGCAAACACAGAAGTGGATGATCACAGTCAGCTATTGGATGGGTCACACGGCCCCTTATGGAGGAGCTAGAGAAATTACCCAAGGAGCTAAAGGGAACTGCAACCCTATAGGTGGAACAACAATATGAACTAACCAGTACCCAGGAGCTCTTGTCTTCAGCTGCATATGTATCAAAAAATGGCCTAGTCGGTCATCACTGCAAAGAGAGGCCCATTGGACTTGCAAACTTTATATGCCCCAGTACAGGGGAACACCAGGGCCAAAAAGGGGCAGTGGGTGGGTAGGGGATTGGGGGGGGTGGGTTTGGGGGACCTTTGGGATAGCATTGAAAATGTAAACGAGGAAAATACCTAATTAAAAAAAGTTTCATAAAAAAAATAATAAATAAATGAGAAGTGCAAAAAAAAAAAAAAAAAAAAAGACTGTGTTCCACTATGCAGGTGGTAGGAACTGAAAGCCTGTCCTCTGAAAGAGCAGAAAGTGTTCCTACTGTGTAGCTAGCTATGCATAGCCTAGAACTTGTAACATAGACCAGGCTGGCCATGAAGTCATAAAGATCTACTTACTTCTGAGTTCTAAGTGCTGGGATTCGAGGCATACACACCATGCTAGGAGCTGAGTGAACCTTAAAAAACTGACTCATAAGTCTCTTTATTTTTTGAGTGACTGGACAATCACAGTAATGTTATGCAGCATACAGATAAAACTTTGATTGGGTTTTGGACTTCTTGAATTTAATTAACATAAATGCATTAAGCCCTAAAGTTCTTTGCCTTGTTTAATTATGATGACAAAGAAATTATCTAGTAAAAATGAATAAAAACGTATAATTACAAGACATATGTTCCATCTCTAAACTACAAAGATAGAATTATTTTTCTCTTGCCCTCTGTTCCCTCATGGAAGGAATTGTCTAAAACTAGACAGAATACATTGACCCGCACAGCTCTTATAATCTGCATATAAACAGATTATATATGCTAATTCAAGGAGTTGTAAATCTTTAAAGATTTCAACATTAGTTAAAAATATTTCTTAACTACCCAAACAAACAAGTGGCCATTGTCTTTAGAGAGGCTGTCTTTTGTACACCTTAATATTTTTATCTTTATTTACTATTATATTATAATATGCTATTTTATATTTGATCTAATATGGTATTATATATTTTATAAACCAAAGAATGTGGCTTAGGCTTTTCATTCCATGGAATTTCACATTTTTAAATACAAAATATACATGATTATTTTACATGTATCAGGATGAAGGCCTGAAGAGAAAATCGCCCATTAAAAGTGTCACTTGTTACTGCAGCAATAATCAATAAAGCATTAAACGTCACATTTTATTGCAATGGATGGAGAATAAACATGAAGACAGCAGTGCACGCTTGTAAATGGTATGCCTTGTAAATGTCAGGGAGGGCTTATTTAACACTAAAAGGCTTTAAGCAGTTGGGAAGGGAGCTTTAAAATTCATCCAAGACAGCTGAAGGTTGCATGAGGAAAGGGCAGCTATATATAGCATACAGGCACACAGGTAATGTAAAATATGAATGGATTAGAAAGACCCCACTGAATCTCCTTCTAATTGGAGTATTCATTATATTTGGTATTCTAGAAAGAGCATGTATTGAAGGATGCAAGCTTGGCATTATGAATATTTTATTTGGTCTCTTGTTTTATATTCACATAAAAGAGGCTTTCTTTTCTAACTCTCTCTCTCTCTCTCTCTCTCTCTCTCTCTCTCTCTGTGTGTGTGTGTGTGTGTGTGTGTGTGTGTGTGTGTGTGTGTGTGTGTGTGAAGGTATTTAAAGACTGTATTCAAAGAAATGAGGTAAAACATATGTCATGCATTGTTAGCAATTTTTTTCTAGGGCATTGTCTTTTAAAGTTTATAATCTGCCATGTTAACAGAACACAGCATTTATTTCTCCACCCAACCAATGTAAACTTAGCTGAATCATTTGCCCTGCTTCTCTGACAACTTGATGATTGACAGGGAAAATTCTTAGAAATTTCCCAAGTCTCTCAACTTTGTAAGTAGAGAATTCTAGGCAGGACAATCATGACATTGGGAGAGGGTTAGCTTGTTGATGACAGGAGTCTTAGAGGCTCAGATCAATGAAGCAGGGCATTAGGGCATTGCCAGTTAAAAATCATATATATATATATATATATGTGTGTGTGTGTGTGTGTGTGTGTGTGTGTGTGTGTAAAATGTAAGATGGTCTAACCATTGTTAAAGCAAAATTCTCTTTCTGTGATCTAATTTCAGTTTCTTCTCATGCATTTGCTTGAAGTTCAAAGTACTGGGAAAATTTGAATACTGTGTTCTGAATGTGCTGGAGCAATTAAGAAAAGCAATCATACCATTTTGCATGTTCAATTTAGTGTTCCTCAGTAGAAAACAGGAACAAAATAAGGCCCAGCATTGTTTATATTTTAAACCAAGATTTCTTACAGTATCCAGTGGCTTTTGGGAATCCAAAGCAAAGAAACAAGTGGGACCATGCATGCGTTTCCTCTGCCTTGGGAAAGCAGGGTACTCCAGAAGCTTTGGCTGTCTTGCAAGAGCAGCACCCCGCCTTTCTGTAAGCGAGAATGTCATTATTTCTAGTTTCTTAGTAGCTCGATGGAAGCTGTCACTGAGGAGTGACATTCTCACATTGGACAATCTTACAGGAGTTGCAAATGATTTTTTTTTTATTATTTTCTGAGGCTGAGGAATTTTCAGCATTTTTAAAAAAATTACTTTTATTCTTTCCCGATTCCCTAATTGAAGGTATGATGACAGCAGGACAGAAAGCTCATTTCTGTACAATGCCTAGAACAGAGCAGTGATGAAATTACAAAATCTATAAAGCAATCACAAAGAAGAATAGGAAAAATATTAGCTCTCAGAGGTACTGAGAATATGGCATGTGTCCTCCCACAGTGTTTAGACATGGATCGCTGCCTTCCTGTTATTAACTAAAGAAATTTTGTGGCTTAAATTAGTACACATTCATTATCTTGTATCACAACTATGAACCCTATGAACCAAGAGTCCAGCCTGTGTGATATACTTACCTGTGCAATAGTGGTTTGACTGTGGTGGGGGTAACCAATTGCCCTCTAATTATATTTTGGGACTGTGTGTTAGTGTCCTGTTAGGGAGGACCTGCGCCGGGCATTATAAGTCCAACTAACATCTGAAGTCCATGAGTGTCATAAGCTCAAGCAGGGAACTTATTATTAGTAGGTAACAGTCTTAGAGTTTTATTGCTGAGAAGAGACACTATGACCTCAGCAACTCTTATAAAGAAAAACATTTAGTTGGGGTTGGCTTATGGTTTCAGAGGTTTAGTCCATTATCTTCATGAGGGAAACTTGACAGCATGCAGTCAGACATGGTGCTGGAGAAGGAGCTGAGAGTTCTACATCTAGATTGGCAGACAGCAGGAGATGATGCTGTAAGTCACTAGGCATGGTTTTGAGCTACCGAAACCTCCAAACCCACCCAGTACACTAACATTCTTCCTCCAATAAGGCCACATCTACTCCAACAAGGCCATGCCTCCTAATGGTGCCATTCCCTATGGGCCAAGCATGCAAACACATGAATCTATGGGGACCACACCTATCCAAACCACCACAGCAAACTGAAGTGACACACTATTAAATTGATTTCTAAATATAAATGCTGTGCTTACTTATATGCTTATACACATAGACAAAAGTTGCTCCCACACTTGATCAGAAAACCCTGTCCATATAATGAGCAGCAGTAAAATACAGACATTTGTTGCTGCCCAGACTCAAGAGGATACACCACAATTATGTGCCCAGACATGAAGAAGATACTTACACTAAAATTCTGGGGATATTGGGGGGAACAGAAAGCAAGAGCTGAAATATAGGGTATATAGATGCAAACTGACATTCTCTACACAGGTTACAAGTATTACAATTATTTCATCGTAACAACTCACCTCTACTGGTTCCACAGAAGTCTGGTCTTGTCAACAACTGGTCATAGATGATGTCCTAGTGAGGGCTTCTATTACTGTGATAAAACACCATGGCCACAAGCAAACTGGGAAAGGAAGAGTTTATTTCAGCTTTCAACTTTTAGGTCGCATCCATCACTGAGGAAAGTCAGGGCAAGAACATGGAAGTAGAAACTGAAGCAGAAGCCATGGAGGGGCCCTGGTTACTCTCTTTCTCATTATGACTTAACTCAGAATGATGTCCTATACCACCCAAGACCACCTGCTCAGGGGTAACACTGATACCAATAAGCTAGACACTCAGATATCAATCACTAATTAGGAAAATACAGATGTGCCTTCAGGCAAATCTTATGAGTATTTTCTCAATGGAGAATCCCTCTTCCCAAATGACTTTAGCTTGTGTCAAGTTGACATAAACCATCACAGGTAAGGTGGGGTATCAAAGACCCTAACGCTACTTCTGAACTATCTGTTATGGACAAACTCTGGGAGAGGAGAAATCACTATGCTTCATTGCATGCTCATTGCTGAGCCTGTCAGGCTCCAGTGGATCTCATGGCTATACCAAGGTCCCCAGTGGGTTACAGAACAAAAAGAACATGAGAGAGATTTATAGGGAGAAGAGAAGTGGACAGGAGTTGTGGTGAGGTCAGGGCTAGAATGGTCTGTATGCCCTGTGTACTTAGTGAAATCGTCTACAAATGAATTTAATTAATTGGAAAAGGGCTCTAAATTAGATCCTGCAGCTGCATCCCTTCTGTAAGCTACAAAGGCACATCTGTTCCATTGCCTTCACATTGTTTGCTTTAAAAAAAAATAATGAAGCAGAATTGGGGTTTAGCAAAGATATTTCAATAGAGTTTGAAGAATGAGGGTTAAATGAGCAAGGTGCCCAGAGAGATACTCCATACCTAAGAGCACAGACTTCAAAGAAGTGCTGCAGACAACAAGAACACATCCCAGTGTAGGACGACTCCTGAAGGAAGAGTCATCTTCATTGAGTTCTTTCCTTGCCCCTGGATTTTTTTTTTATTCCTTTTTTTCTCTTTTGCTTTACTTAGTAATTTGAGATTTTTGTAGAACATTGTGTTCACTTCCTTTCTGAGTTACTTTCAGATCTACTACCTACCCTACCCACCCAACTTTGTGTCCTCCTTTTAAATCATGGCTGATGTGCCGCAAGCTATACTCAGAGAAAGCAGACTCTCCCTCTCGCCATAACTATTTGCCCATAGCTCCTTGCATAGGTGTTGGTGTTTGTATCCATCTCCCTTCTCCTTTCTGGAGTTGCGTTGACTTTTCCTTGCACCAGTCTTGGGCATGCTGTCTCATCTGTGTGAGTTTGTATATGCAGGTGTCCAGATGTGTCTGGAAGACACTGTTTTCTTATCATCATCCACAACTATCTCTGGCTTTAACATTTTTTCCCCACTGCTTCCTCCTTCCCAATGATCCGTGAGCCTTGGGAGGAGGGGCTGTGACATAGATGTCCCATTTAGAGCTAATCATCCGCTGGTCTCTTATTCTCGGTACCTTTACTAGTATAGGTCTTTGTGTCAATATACACTCTACAGAACTTTCTCTGATGAAAATCGAGGAATGAATTAATCTACAAATATAATGGAAACTCATTAGGAGTCAATTTAATATCATATTTGTTTAACAGAATAAACACAGGGCTACTACACAAGATAAAACCATATACTCACCATCATTATCCAGCCTTTGATTTCTACTTTTTCATTTAATTTCATTTTTTACTTATTCACTTTACATCATGCTCACTATCCTCTTCCTGGGCACCCCTGCCTACAGTCCTTCCCCCATCTGCCCTCCCTTCTCCTCTGAGCAGGTGGGTCCCCCTGGGTATTCCCCCACCCTGGCACTTCAAGTCTCCGTGAGGCTAAATGCATCCTCTTCCATTGAGGCCAGATAAGGCAACCCAGCTAGAACATATCCCATGTACAGTAAACAGCTTTAAGGGAAATATTCCTTTTACTCTAGTATGTGTGTGTGTGTGTGTGTGTGTGTGTGTGTGTGTGTGCATGTGTGTGTGCGTGTGTGTGGTGTGCAGAAACACATGTGTATGGAGGTCAGATGTCAAGTTTTCAGGAGTGGGTACATTTCTACCTTCTCTTAAGGCATGCATTCTCTTGGTTTTTGTTCATTTGTTTTGTTTTTGTAGTTAGGGTTACAGATACCAGGTCTCACACTCTACTTTTTAATATGAGGTCAAACCCAGGTTGCCAGGGTGTTTCATAGTGCTTCTATCTGCTGAGTCAGCTCTCTGGGAAGTTCTTAAAACCACACATATTTCTTGGATAATGGGCCCATATCCTCTATGTTTATAGCATCTGATTTGTTTATAGATTCTAATGTTAACTTCTCTGTCTCTGTCTCTCTGTCTCTGTCAGTCTCTGTCACTGTCTCTCTATCTTTCCCTCTTTCTCTTTCCACACGTGAACACACACACACACACACACACACACACACACTTATAGGCTAGGCATCATGGTTGTTACATCTTTGGAGATTATTTTGTCTACTGTACATAAGTAGTAAAGTGTTATATCTCTCTGGTCCTCCTGTGGGTTTTGGTAGCTGATGGTTACTGACTTTTGTTTTGAAACTCCTTTCAACATTTGGAGGAGGAAAGTATAATGTCTAAATGATGGCTTATGCAAGGAACAGGGATGGCATCATTTAAGATCTTCAAACTCCATCCCAATGTATTGTTCCCCCATGTATTTAACATTAGCGAAATTGATTCCAAGATAATATGATTTTTTTTAATTTGAATTTCTTTCTCCATTCTACTTCAATATACTCATTGCCTGCACAGGTGTTAATGAGCTGTGAAATGGTGGGATTATTAGATAATATTTCTGAGAAAAGTAATATATGCTAGAGAATGGAATCATATACATAATAATAAAGCTATGACCACTTAGTACGAACATATTCCTACTTAAGGAGTAATGGGATTGCAGTTACTGAATTATCTGTAAGAAAAAAAGATCTTCCAGGAAAAAAAAATGACAGTGAAATCATGACAAAGTGGTGTCTTTGGCCACTCTCTTGAACATCAGCCTCAACTGAGCCTGATGAGAGAGGCATGGTCTTTCATGCCCACCAGGGGGCAAAACAAGCAGGAAGTTACTTGGAGTTCACAGGTTTTTTGGTACTTTTTCTACATTGACATTTCACAACAATACGATTCTAAGGGTGGTCAGTCTTCCCTGCCCATGGTTCTGCATCCACAGAGTTAATCAATCACAGAAAGGAGCCGTACAGGGAAAGCTCTCATGTGACTGATCATGCGTCCTGTTCTTCCCTCCCCTATTCTAATGAATACAGTAGACCCACGATTTAGGTCCAGTCCAGATGGTATCAAGCATTGTCATGAACTCTAATGCTCAAGTTGGGTTTTCTGTTGTTGTGATGGCACATTCCGACTAAAAGCAACTCAGGGGAGGAAAGGGATCATTTGATTTTCACTTCCAAGTCACAATCCATCTTGAGAGAAGCCACACACTTCCAAGTCACAATCCATCTTGAGAGAAGCCACAGTAGGAACTTGAGCAGGAAATGAAGCCAAGACCATGGAGCAATGCTGATTACTGGATCACTCTCTGACTTACCCCCCAGTTCACTTTCTGATACAGCCTAGGGATGTTGCTGCCCACAGTGGCTGGGTTCTCCAAAATCAATTAAAAAGCAAGATGATCCCCCACAGACTGTCAGATACCAATCTGACCTGGGCAATCTGTCAGTTGAGACTGCCTCAGATAATTCTAACTTGTATCAAATTGACAGATGATACTAACTGGGATGCTAAGTGTGGTTTGCATAATCTGGAAAGGTGAACATACTTTATCTGTAAATACCATGACATTTTAAATTAAGGACTTAGGAACATCCCCAGATTATGATATCCATAAGGATTTTGTAGCCAGTTTCTCTTGGGTGCCAGTAGATTACTGCTAGAGCTAAGCAATTTGCTATAATTCCTTTCTGAGACTTGTTTTGTGCATTTTGAGATAAAAATATAGACCTATATTGCCTACCAGTCATGTTCTGCTACAAATCTTTTAAGAGAATTAAGAGAATAACATGTGCATGTAATTCTCTCATTCATATTTTGTGTTTAAACCATCATTTTTGTGTGGGAAAGTTAACATACAGTATCCCACTATATCCCAGGCTTGTACAGAACTTACTACACAAATCAGACTGGCTTTGAATTTGCATTAATCTTCCTGCCTCTGTCTTCTAAGTTCTGGAATTACAGATATGTACCACCCTGTCTTGCAATACAGTTAATTCTGAATGATCATGTCCTCAGTATACCTTACAAAGATAACTATATATGTAGCAAAAATTGTCAGGACTTTTCTGGAATGCTTGATTTTTTTCATTTTATTTCCTACTAAGAATCAAACTTTCCCATGTGTTTTGAATCCAGCCTTCTGTCACATTCTTAGTGACCATCACTTGAATTGACAGATTGCCCAGATCAGATTGGCATGTGACCATGTCTGTAAGGGATTATCAAATATCAGTCTGTTTGATAATTTTCTTTGAGAAAAAAAAATCCTACCCTAAAGCCAATTAGGAAAACTAAATTTCAAGTCAGCAGTTTGCTAGCAGGCTAGTAGGTTGGCGCAGATTTTCTCTATTCTTCCCAGCCAGACCTTTCTCAGCAAAGTCTGCATCCTCAGCTCTCTGAGCACTCTCATCCAATCTGACCTTTTATTGTTGCTATTACTATGCACTTCAGGCTTTAAGAAAATATAGTGAATAACATCATGAACCCATGTAAACTTTTCAGTCACTTTTTGTCAAATCTTAATATTTTCAAGAAAATGGTTGACAGTTTTTAAGTTATACTAGTTATTATTAAATATATTTTAATTCAAATAGAATTACATTATGTCCCCCATTCCTTTTCCTCCCTCCTGCCCTTTTGAGGTAACTCCCTAGAATGCCTCCCATTCTCCCCCCTCAAGTTGACAACCTATTTTTCTTTTATTCTTATGTGTGTGTGTGTGTGTGTATGTGTGTGTGTGTGTGTGTGTGTGTGTGTAAATGTATACACAAGCTCCTCTCATAACCCCTCAGTCCCAATCCACTCCTCCTCTCTTACAAAAGTTTCCATGTTGATCTGTACTTGTATATATAGCTTGCTACCATATATTGATAAAGTGTAGGACTATTTTATAATTCTGAAATCCGTATGAATGATATTGTCCTATAGCTTGATTTACTTTTCATTTACTGTGATTCACAGACATTTTTTCACTGACACATACATCTCTAGTTTCCTCATTTTCTTCTCTTTGCGGATTGGTATTGCTTTAGTTTGCAGTAACATACTTACCCATCGTTCCTTTCATTGCTGTTAGACTGTTATCAGTTTTGTTGCGCCAGAGAAACATGCTGGAATAAATACTCGTGTAAGCCTTCCAAGGCATTACTATCATGAGTGCAATGGTTAGGGTAGAACCAATGTGTATAGCCAAATTTCCTAATTAATTTTAATTTACTAACATTATACCATGAGGTAGTTTTCAGAGTTTGTTGCTTCCACTGAGTCTGCAGAATGTTGCTATGTTTCCTTGAGTGCTTTTAGTTTTAATGTGTGAAATCATCTTCATCCTGACACCACCTGAGAGCTCTTCCTTGCCAGTGTAGAATGCATCAGGTACCCAACATTGCTGTCAGCCCAAACATTTTGCTTACTTACGTATTTTAGTTTCTGAAGTTGTAAGAGTTTAATGACATGAAAACTCACTTCTTTTTCTTTTCTTTTTTTTTTAAATTGGAATTTTTTTAAATATATTTTTATTAGGTATTTTCCTGATTTTCATTTCCAATGCTATCCCAAAAGTCCCCCATACCCTCCACCCCACTCCCCTACCCACCCACTCCCACTTTTTGGCCCTGGCGTTCCCCTGTACTGGGGCATATAAAGTTTGCAAGTCCAATGGGCCTCTCTTTCCAGTGATGGCTGACTAGGCCATCTTTTGATACATATGCAGCTAGAGTCAAGAGCTCTGGGGTACTGGTTAGTTCATAATGTTGTTCCACCTATAGGATTGCAGATCCCTTTAGCTCCTTGAGTACTTTCTCTAGCTCCTCCATTGGGGGCCCTGTGATCCATCCAATAGCTGACTGTGAGCATCCACTTATGTGTTTGCTAGGCCCCGGCCTAGTCTCGCAAGAGACAACTATATCAGGGTCCTTTCAGCAAAACCTTGCTAGTGTATGCAATGGTGTCAGTGTTTGGAGGCTGATTATGGGATGGATCCCTGGATATGGCAGTCTCTACATGGTCCATCCTTTTGTCTCAGCTCCAAACTTTGTCTCTGTAACTCGTTCCATGGGTGTTTTGTTCCCAATTCTAAGAAGGGGCAAAGTGTCCACACTTTGGTCTTCGTTCTTCTTGAATTTCATGTGTTTGGCAAGTTGTATCTTATATCTTGGGTATTCTAAGTTTCTGGGCTAATATCCACTTATCAGTGAGTACATATCATTTGAGTTCTTTTGTGATTGGGTTACCTCACTCAGGATGATGCCCTCCAGGTCCAACCATTTGCCTAGGAATTTCATAAATTCATTCTTTTTAATAGCTGAATAGTACTCCATTGTGTAAATGTACCACATTTTCTGTATCCATTCCTCTGTTGAGGGGCATCTGGGTTCTTTCCAGCTTCTGGCTATTATAAATAAGGCTGCTATGAACATAGTGGAGCATGTGTCTTTCTTACTAGTTGGAACATCTTCTGGATATATGCCCAGGAGAGGTATTGCAGGATCCTCTGGTAGTACTATGTCCAATTTTCTGAGGAACCACCAGACTGATTTCCAGAGTGGTTGTACAAGCTTGCAATCCCACCATCAATGGAGGAGTATTCCTCTTTCTCCACATCCTCGCCAGCATCTGCTGTCACCTGAATTTTTGATCTTAGCCATTCTGACTGGTGTGAGATGGAATCTCAGGGTTGTTTTGATTTGCATTTCCCTGATGATTAAGGATGCTGAACATTTTTTCAGGTGCTTCTCAGCCCTTTGGTATTCCTCAGGTGAGAATTCTTTGTTTAGCTCTGAGCTCCATTTTTTAATGGGGTTATTTGATTTTCTGGAGTCCACCTTCTTGAGTTCTTTATATATATTGGATATTAGTCCCCTATCTGATTTAGGATAGGTAAAGATCCTTTCCCAATCTGTTGGTGGCCTTTTTGTTTTATTGAAGGTGTCTTTTGCCTTACAGAAGCTTTGCAGTTTCATGAGGTCACTTCTTTTTCTTTTTTTAATTTATTCACAATAGTAAGAAATACTTTTTTCTAGCTCCTGCTCTTGCCTTTTTATATTAGTAGAGAAAACATCTAGACTCTAAAGAATAGTAGCTGGCTTAGTGTTCTGAGTTGAAGAACCTAGAGTCCAATTGATTCAGTCATTACTGACTGAAACTCTATCAACTCTGACACCATGTTCTTACAGAAATCAGCACATGGGTCACCCTTTCACTCACCAGGTGGGCACCACTGCACAGGACTTGAGCCCCAGAAATGGGACTGAGATCTATGTTGATGAGTGAGTGATAGATATCTGTTTTCAGTTTCCTTTTCATTGTACCCTGAATGCTAAACCAGAGCAAGACATGCTGAACATTTTACACCGACAACAAGAAGCTGAAGCCGGAACTATCAACTCTCATCTATGAACTGCTGCCAACTGTGAGTGTTGCAACCTCCAGGTGTCCTAGTCACAGGGAACAAAAAACTGCTTTTACTTTACCTACATCAAAGATGGCTTTAGGATTCTATTTCTTTCTGATACCGTTCCTTAGACACAGAAGGCCAAATATACCCGTATCTGTAGTTATCTACTTTTGTTTCTATTTGAACAATGTCTTGTTGCTTAGGAACTGGGGTGATATCCCATAAATATACATTCAATCTTTTTTTTTCCATTTTGCTCCTGTGGTTATAATGTTTCATTAAAATATGTGCCCTGTGCTAAATTTGTTGGTTTGGAATAAATATGAACTGTGTTACCCCATTAAGTATGAATAAAATATTCCACCTACAATTTGCCTTTCAATTTATTATTCAATACAACTTGTTTTCTGTAGAAAGCAACTGTTTATGTACTATGAAAAGTGCACAGTTCAAGGTGATTTATCCAGCATCCCATCAGCAGGCGTTCTTTCTAGCTGAGCATTTCTCCCACACGGGGTGCAATAAAAATTAATATTTAGTATGCTGACGCTGAAGAAATAATGGTACTAAATCTTCACAAAAATTAGTTAATCTAATTCCATAACTGTATGCGGTAGAGAACTGAGAGTTTGTCTTCCTCATGTTTGCAATTGCTGATGGTCTAGGTTTGAAGCCTGAGTCTCGTGCCACATGAGGCCAAAGTTCTCATCATTTCATTATTCCTCAAGTGACATTATCTTGCTGCATATAAACTGTCTATTTGTAAACCTACATATCCATCAACCAGTGCCAAAAATGATCTCTGTAGTTTTTGAATATTGGAAGCATTTAATGTTTAAAACTTCTGTCTTGACAGTGAGCTACGGTGATTTCACATCGAACAAACTCCAAGAACAAATCCTCCCATGCTTTCTGTGTAACCACACCTATCTATGAGCAATGTTGCCCCTTCTTTCTTAAACGCTATACTACATTGTCCAAGAAACAGAGCATACAAGAATATGAGTATGTAAAGACTAGGTAGTATAATTGTCATAAAAACACTCAGTATTCATGATATACGCAGAGGATTAGTGTGTGGTGTTTATTGAAGTTAATGCTATGCCTCCTTCCCTTTTGGAATCTGTTATCCCAGTGGGAGAGATCAGCTTTGTGTTCCTGTAGTACATGTCTGTTTCTACACCTAGAGCTTTTGCTGTTCCCGCTCAAGATAGCCAGCTCCTGGCATAACTCTGGAGTGAAATGGGAATTTCTGACTTCGTTGGGAACTCAGCTGTGTTATATGATGTTTTTATGAAAACTGTCTTTCTTATGAGAGGATGTTTTGCTGAGAACAGACATGTGGTGTTTTTCTGGAAGTTGCCTGGTTAAAGGGCGTGTGGTGTTGTGATGGACTAGATGCTTGAGAGGACCAGTGATGTTTGGGAAGAGTATAAATATAAGCCAACACACAGTGGGCAATGCTCTTGCATTTGGTTCGCTTTGCAACCGTTTGCTGGTCATCTTTCAGCTTGGCCGAGGCTGGTCTTCTCTGACAGTGTTCTTGAATTAGTTCACCTTACTTTGTTCATTGATCAATCATGACTTTGTAGAGAGAAACACACTAAAGGACTTAAGGTGGTATTCTGCTTCTTGCCACTTCCACAGACTCATGCAGAGCCTTGTGGTTTCCTCTGGAGCAAGTTGCCACTACTGACTCATGTTTGGTATTTTGCTAGTGGACTGGACTGCTAACAATGGAAATTAAAATTGCCCCCAAAGAACTATTTTCTAAACAGGTCCACAACCTCATTTACTATCAACCTTTCTTTTCCCCTACCTCTGGTGGGTGATGGGATAGAAGAGACATTGATGTATTTAAGAACCATAATTAAAATAGGTTTTGAAAAATATAAAACTTTCCACTCTGCTGATTTTGTAGCCTCCACATCCAGGAGAAGACACCACTCTGGCAGGTCCTGTAGTAGTAGTGGCGGTAGCGCTGGGTACCAGTTGGGGTTGCTCTTGGCTGCTGTTTCTGGAGCGCTTACCTGGGCTTGTTTCTTTTTGCTTCAGCTCTTTCCCTTGCTTTTTATACTGCCATTTCTCATTCCCAAGTTCTTACTAAGTCAGCTGTTATCATCTGCCATATCACCCCCAAAGAAAATCCAATTTGCTGCCTTCGTAAACAATATTGATGTTTCATAAGAACTTATGATTTAGAAGGTAGATAAAATGAATCCATTTCTTCATTTTGATGATAGCTCTACACACTTGCCTTCTATTTCGATGCAAATATTAAACTCTTAAACTTGCTTAATGTATTCTTTTAAAAGTAACCTTATTCAGAAATATTAAGTAAAATGAACCATTTTGAATGCCCTAAGTTCTCAATACTGGAAGGATTGTTATTGCCAAGGAAGGAAAAAGCAGTAAGCAGTAACTGAGGTGAAATGATATGGAAAAATCAAGTGGGCTTCATTTATGTCTGTTATTTGATTTGTATTTGTAGAATTACTCTGATATTTAGTGTGTATGTGCATATATTCTCTCTCTCTCTCTCTCTCTCTCTCTCTCTCTCTCTCTCTCTCTCTCTCGTGTGTGTGTGTGTGTGTGTGTGTGTGTGTGTGTGTTTGGGGAAACTGTGGAGAAGACAGATTTATTCCTTACTTTGTGAGGAATTCTTGGCTAGATTATGTCTTATAGGCTTCTTGGCTGGCAAGCGTGGGGTACCTATGTGGATAACCGTATGGGTCTGTGTGTCTCAGAGACATCTTTAGAGAAGGAAGTCAGTAAAGTGGTGCTAAATCGCTTTGAGAATTGATATAATGCATTGTTATGAAACTCTGATTTTGTCAGATTTTTCCTTTTGTCTTAGATTCTTCTTAGCCAAACACCTAGGATGATGGAAGGGTGGTGAACTGTGGTCTCTATGGAGATATGTTGATATCTGTCTCTTTGTCCCTGAGACAGTAACCTTTGGGAATAGGGTATTCACATATACAATCACGCGAGAACAAGAACACTATATATACTTAATTTTGGTGATCCTTATAAGAGGGAAAACCATGTGAAAACAGAAATGTAGATAGAGTGGCATCGTGCACACAGGCATGACAGGAATGATGTAGCTGCATGCCAGAGGACAGAGGAGTGACAGTCCCCCAGAGCTGGCAGAGGCCAGGCACCAAGGGATTGGGATTATGTAGACATTTTGATTCTTCACTGTGTCTTTGGGCTCCATCTGGAGCTTTAAGCCACCATGTTCATGGTGCTTCTTCCCTGCAACCCGAAAAACTAATTCAGAGAGCTGAAGTCAAACATGAGAAGGGAAAAGACTTGTTTGTGTGCTCTTGTTTTCCACTGTTCTCCTGGGGTTGAGAAGGGCATTTCTCCCATGGTGCCAACAACCTGGAGACTGACTTTGCAAAGCTTTTTAGGACCTGCCAGGGCTCCATCAGGGAGCTCCGAGAAAATGACACCACCATTATATGATTTTAAAGCTATAAAAGATGAGCGTATTAAAGACCCAAGTCTTCGAAATGTTCCTTTCCGTGCGATTATGATACAGCAAGGAAGGCGGTGCTGGTGATAAAGTGGGCTGTTTGTTCTACAAAGGCCTTGTGGAAAACACATGTAAACTCAAGCGCTGTCGGCACATTCTTCTCCCACAAACTGTCTTTTCTGTTAGATGCCTATGGTTCCATCTGTCACACAGGAAATGGCTATCTGTTTTACCGGACCCATTGGATGAGATCGAGGCTAGCGTTCCTGGGGGTTACTTGGGAACCAGTGCTACAACGATCTGATATAGCTTTGAGCACTAGGTGGCATCAGAGAACCTGCACGTGCCCTGGTCTTCAGAGCTTGGAAAGTCCTGGCTGGTTTCATGAGCTCTTCTTCCTTTGCTTTCCTTTTGCCTCCACCTCATTGCGAAGCAGACACTTTGTGGTCTGATGCTCTACGTAGCTGTAGCTAAGGCTGCCAATTCCCAGAGAATCCCAGTTCTCCTGAAGGGCAAGATGAAAGCAGAGATATGTAAGTGCTATGTTTGGGAGATGGGAAGATGTCTCATCTTCAACAGGCTTTTTGAGAAGGGTTACTCCTCGCTTTCCCTGACCCTTCTTGCAAAGCCTGTTGAAGATGAAATGCGCTCTTCCTGGGACATTCTTGATAGTAATAGTGATTAGATTTCGTCAGGAGATAGCCAATATGATTGGCTGCATCTTGCAAATTGTGGTCCCCGGAGCCAGTGTTCTGTGTTCCCGGGACTGGGAACTACATTTGAGGTTATTACGATCTTCCTGTAACTGAGCGCTGACCCACATTGTCAGCGCTGCCGTTACTTTTTGTGGAAACACACACTTCTTCCTAATCATCTCTCCTCATGTGTGGGAGACTAGTCAGCCGGTGCTCATCGCATTGAGATTGCTCAGCGTACATTATCATTTGTTTTCAAGTCATCAGCATCAGCACGGGTCCAACATAGACCTTTTTTTATAAACCTTTGGTTGGGAAGTTGTTTTCTGCTTTGTGTAAACTACAATTTAAAAACATTATTTAAGCGAATGAAGTCATCACGAGACTGAGTTTGAGTTTCCAAAAAATTGTGAAAACATAGGCCCAAGGAGACATATGAATTCTGCTTTTTAGCAGTCAAGTGGAGTACAATAGGAAAAATCTAGACTTCCTGCTTCATTTGCAGCTGCCGCATTTCACATGTTGGTGTATTTCAAAATGTAGGCTTACATAAATCTTTTGTTTGGTGCATTAAATAGTCTAGGATCACAGTTTGGCCATTAAGTTGTTTTTTAAAATGAAGCTCATGTTTTAAAAAGTCACACTCAACTATACTTTGGTAGATTTTACTTACAATTAATATTTTTTAAAGAAACATAATATTCTCTTATATTCCATCCTTTCTCAAATAGTAAGAATGTTTGAATAAAAATAAAGTATCAGTTTTAGTGGTAGCTGATTGTGGGTTAAAAGTGCCATCTAGTGGTTACACAAGGAAGTTCATTTAACTTATAAATGATAGTGTAAATTTCTCCTTTTCACTTCCATACCAGAAAGCAGTACAGTTGTCAGTTGGTGAAATTATCCATCATCTGGATATGGATCCACCAAGACAGCATGCTACAGGGTTTGATGAAGCTATACTTTGTACTATGCTGGACTCAGCAAATGTCATGAAACCATCTGGTTAAATACAATGTAGATGTACAAGACAGGAGGCCAACGGATTTCCCTCTTGCTCATAAACTTTTCCTGAGGGTTTTTTTTTCATGATTGATTAATATATTAAAACCAAACTCCTGTGCAAATAGTAAACAAAAACAGATCTCTCTGTCTCTGTGTCTATCTCTCTATCTCCCTGTCTCTGTCTCTCTGTCTCTGTGTGTGTGTGTGTGTGTGTGTGTGTGTGTGTGTATGTGTGTGTGTGTAGAGATGTGCTTGAATACAGGAAAACAACTCATTTAACTGTTCCTTCAGAGGCTCCTTCCTCATGATCACTTGTCATGATAAATGCAGAAAGGAGGCTCCATCAACCCCTCGGGAGAGATCTTCAGCCTCTGGCTAAGAGCCATGAATGAACCAATGGCAGAATTCCAATCTCACTCAATTTCTCTTGAGCCAGTCATTGGGATGTGTCAAGGTTTCTTCCAGCAGGTTCCCCCTTGCCTTCTTCCCTTCTCTCTCTCTCTCTCTCTCTCTCTCTCTCTCTCTAAGGACAGGCCATCTCTGTATCCTTCTCTCTCTCTCTCTCCCTAAGGACAGGCCATCTCTGTATCCTTCTCTCTCTCTGAGAACAGCCCACCTTGCTGTATAAAACCTGCAGACATAAAACCCAGAATAACATTCAGTCCTAGGGAATGCTTGTGTCAAAGTGATTCCTGTTTCCATTTCTCACTTTATTGTTTTCTGACAACAACTCAAGGTTGAGGTGCCTGGTTCCTTAGCACCTGTGTATCAAAAACTTATGGCTGAGGCTTGGAGGGAAGACTTAGGACATTCTCTCACCTCTCCTCTCTCTTTATGAAGGTCCCAAGAATGTTGCTGGGAGTCTCTGTCTTTGCAAAGACATTACTGAGGCCAGTTTAAGATCTGGAGTACAGGAAGGTAAAGAAGCGCTTTTGACTAACTCTGATTGCTCACTGGCAATGTTGTTAAATAGGTGTCCTATTTAAAAAGCACAGGAGTGGGAAAATTATCAAAGTGGGTAGGCTGAGTAGAAGATTACAGATGAAATGAACTGTGATTTTAAAAAAAACATTACGGTATGAGGCTGGAATGTTTCTCAGTTCATAGGGAACTTGCCCAGCATGGATGAGATCTGGTTCTGTCTCTAGAACCACACAGTCTATTATGGCTCAGGCCTGTAATCCCAGCCCATGGGAGCTAGTTACAGAAGAATCACAGGTTTGAAGCCATCGTTAGTTACCCAGGGATTTCGAGTGGCCATTCTGGGCCACGAGAGTTTCTGTCTCAAAAACAAACAAAACTGCAGTGATTTCTGAGCTTTAAACTTGTCTCTTAGTTATATGTTAAGTACTTTTCAAAGCCACTGCTTGCTTGCTTGCTTTCTTCCTTTCTCTCTTCCTTTCTCTCTCTCTCTCTTTCTTTCTCTCTTTCTTTCTTTCTTTCTTTCTTTCTTTCTTTCTTTCTTTCTTTCTTTCTTCCTTCCTTCCTTCCTTCCTTCCTTCCTTTCTTCCTTTGTTTTTTAAATAAGAATCCCGGTCACACTAACAAGGCCACTGATGGGCAAACAGAGTATGAAACTGGGGCAAAGGGTCGCCACAAACACAGTCATTGTCACAAAGCTGAAATACAGCAGAGGAAGATTGGAATCCAGAATTCTTCTCCCATGAGTTGTCCTGTACTTGGACTCAACATTACTCTAGATTTTGTGATCACAAAGGAAAAGCAGAGTTGCTACACACATTTCAACAAATATCTGAGGCTGGTATGTGTCAGGTCCCATGATGCTCCCAGAGGACAGAGATGGGTAAGTTGGTCCCAGATGTTAATTTTCTCATGAGTGCTTTTCTGACCTTGAACCATGCTGTGAGAAACCTCCGGCTCCATACCCTTCGCCTACCACGCAGTCCCAGCCAACGGGTGTCTAGACAGCACCTACCATCCAGATGCTGCCTGGTGAGCCATGAGGTCACACCACGGGGCAGCTTAGCAGCACTCAGCCTGCTGTGTTGGCAACAGCTCAGGCTTGCTAATTGGGACAGGTGCACAGTGTGATGACAGCAGACCACCCACAGAGTTGTGACACAGCCAGCAAAGGCAAGAGGAACAGAAAGGGAGAAGCAAGGAAACCTGATCTGCAGGCTGGGCGATGATGATTGCCAGAGAAGATTTCGTAGGCAGAGACCCTCGGAGGACGGACGCCTGAGAAGAAAGAGTGACGGTTTTTAGATGGGGATGTTCTTATCTTTAGAGCAAGTGATAGAGGCACAGGAAATGAATCTTTGGAAATATATACAACCACAAGCCTGCTGAAGGATATCATTTGCATATGTGTGTTATCTCTCTCTCTCTCTCTCTCTCTCTCTCTCTCTCTCTCTCTCTCTCATTAATCATAATGTAAGCAATAGATGTTTCCAAAAAGTGTAACAATATTGTTTTGGGGAAGCCTCCTTAATATTGACATTTCAAATAGCTAGATAAGAATTAGTGGTAAAATTAAAGAGCATTTCAATAACTAGTTAAGTGGTGCTTAGCAAAAATGTGAGATAAACCCTCTTAGACACATGTAGAAGTTCTTTAGCTGTCCTTAGATCTTAGCACTATAGGCAAAACTGATCTAATATTGTAAACAGTGGCAGAAAGAATAAGACAAAAATCCCAAGAGTTAAAACAGGGAAAATTATTCAGTCATGGTCAGAGTTTCAGTGAAACAGTGTTCTATTTTTCTTGGGAACTAATGGATCATAATTTGTGCCAAAATGTTTAGCAACTGGTGGGATAGCTAGTATTGATGGCCAGTCAGCTTGACAGGACTCAGAACTGCTGCAGACACAAATCACTGGACACCTTGGTGAGGGAGTTTCTAGACTGAGTTGACTGAGGTGGGCAGACCCACCCTGAGTTTAGGCTGGGGTCCCAGACAGACTCTCCTTTCTGTCCACCACCTCACTCCCGTGACACCCAGGCGAACATAAACCTTTCCTCCATTCAGATGAATCCAGTCTGAGGCTTGATCATAGCAATGAGAAAAGTCACAGCTACACTAGTATTCAATTAAATGCTATAAATGTGTATGTGTGTGTAACGTGCACTTCTGGTAATGTCTGTTAGGCTTTAAGTGAGATTTTAAAATGATGGACATAGAAACACATTGAAATGGTATGCCAGTTATGAAAATGCTGTATTCCTTTACATTATTATGCTAGCTAGGAGTCAACAATATTTATTATCTACATCTTTGCAACTTGGCAACTCAATCTCAAGTGGAGAATTAGATGCTCATTCGCATTTTCTTCCCTCTCAAAAGTTATCAGCCAATCAGAGTTACTTAGAACATGTTACCTAGTCACCTTCTTTTATTGTGGAAGCTTGTACTTGACAATGTACTTGTTATCACAAAAATTCCTAACAGCTACACGGTCTGCCTGGTATGTTGCTGGAATGAAATTTAGATAATATTCATGAGGCCTTTATTATAGACACTTTAGAAATGTTTCATCGTAATTAGCAAAGCTAAAATGATTTCTTAATTCTCTGAATATGTAGGTCTTAATGGTGAAAACCTGAGAGCTCTTTGGTATCTGTTATAATATTAACACTTACATTTGACATGGAAAAAAGAAGTAAAAATTATTTGTCAGTGTATATATTCTGTGTGTGTGTGTGTGTGTGTGTGTGTGTGTGTGTGAGAGAGAGAGAGAGAGAGAGAGAGTGTGTGTGTGTGTGTGAGTGTGTGAAGTTGGGGAAAGGGAGGAGACAGGGATAGAGAGGGAGAGATATGTTCCACATAGATACTCAATCCTATTTTTTCCGAATGTTACCTGTGACAAAGGAGGTTTTCAGGTATGAATAAGTTAAGGTTTTTTATGTGGAAGGGTATTTTGAGCAATTCTGATGGACTGAGTATAATGTCAAGGATCTTTAAAAGACCCCGAGTGAAAACAGGCAGTCAGAAGTTCGTGGAAGGAGGCAAGGCTGTGGCAATGTGAGAGCAGACACCAGCTAAGGAATGCGGGCGCTCACTGAAAGGTGAAGATGGCAACGAAGCAAATTCCTCCCCAGAACCTTCTAGAAGAACCAGCCCTGGGATGGAGTTTGAACTTTTGATCCTTAGTGCAGCAAGAAGTAAATTTTCATTCTTTTACCTCACAGAATTATCACCATTTGTTCCAGCAGCTAAGGAAACCCACCCATATTCATTCAAGCTGAATTCACAGCAAATTTGGGGAAATTCCTATTTTATCTGTAAGGAGCTCATCCATGCTGGTGTATGGTTTCCACAAAAGACAAACAAGCATAGGTTCTCCCCAGGGACGCTGTTGGCTGACTCTTGCACCATTAGTACTGTTCAGAATCCATCTGGAACTGCTTTTCATGTGGGAAGGGAAGGGTTGTTTATTTGGGGTCACATCTTGGCATAAAAGAACCTGGACACAAGCAGTTGCTTAATTTTCAGTGGTAACGAAGGCAATGGCTAACAGCAGTGCAGCCCAGGGTTCACTGCACTGAACAGGGTGGAATAAAAGTCTTTCACGGCCCTGGCACATGTCTTTTTTTTTTTTTTTCCATTTTTTATTAGGTATTTAACTCATTTACATTTCCAATGCTATACCAAAAGTCCCCCATATCCACCCACCCCCACTCCCCTGCCCACCCACTCCCCCTTTTTGGCCCTGGGATTCCCCTGTACTGGGGCATATAAAGTTTGCAAGTCCAATGGGCCTCTCTTTCCAGTGATGGCCGACTAGGCCATCTTTTGATATATATGCAGCTAGAGTCAAGAGCTCCGGGGTACTGGTTAGCTCATAATGTTGTTCCACCTATAGGGTTGCAGATCCCTTTAGCTCCTTGGCTACTTTCTCTAGCTCCTCCATTGGGAGCCCTATGATCCATCCATTAGCTGACTGTGAGCATCCACTTCTGTGTTTGCTGGGCCCCGGCATAGTCTCACAAGAGACAGCTACATCTGCGTCCTTTCAATAAAATCTTGCTAGTGTATGCAATGGTGTCAGCGTTTGGATGCTGATTATGGGGTGGATCCCTGGCTATGGCAGTCTCTACATGGTCCATCCTTTCATCTCAGCTCCAAACTCCGTCTCTGTAACTCCTTCCATGGGTGTTTTGTTCCCAAATCTAAGGAGGGGCATAGTGTCCACACTTCAGTCTTCATTCTCCACATGTCTTAAGAATAAGGCCTAGGTCCAAACCTTTCTTACTAAAATGCCATTTCATTAACATTTTATCAGGAACTAATTGACAATCATGGCGAACTATGTGAAACCTCAATCTGCATTCCCCCCCCCCCAACCCCCTTAAGGAGTAATTTGTAGTCATTAGCAATACTTAAAGAAAGCTAGAAGCATCCGAGTCATCCTGGTTTTCAAGTCAGTGGTCCTGAGGTCTGCTCAGGTTGTTTCAGGGTGGTTTTGCTAGGTTTGTTCAGAAGAGAAAAAGAGTGTTCTCTGGACTGACAGCAGTCTTCTTCCCATGGCGTGTCCATAGAGGCTAGGAAGAGGTGATTGTTAGATATCCAGAGCTCTTAACGCTGCCTGTTAACATATTGGTAGTCTAACATTGATTTTAAGGTTACATTTACACCATAAAGAGCGGCAGATGCTAGACATGAGGGCGTCTCCCAGCGTGTCTCAAGGTTCCCTTTCTCATTACTGTTTGATTGTCATCTCCTAAACAGTACTTCTTTCTGAGATATAAGCCATCTCAGCATGGCCTTTGAGGCCACAGTCACTGTGATGTACTTTCTGAACATCGCTGATTCCTTTGGATAAGGTTGGCTTGTCCAATAGGGAACGAAACAAAAGGCTTAGGGCAGAAGACATGTTTCATTTCTGTTCATATAATTATTAATATAGTATGACTCTGGCCTTGGGTTAAAAGGACCTACATACCAACACTGTCATAATTTCATGTATTTACGTAGAGAAGAAGAGGATCATCCCAAAGATAAGAGTGGCTATGTCTACACCTCACCCTCATGACTCAGAGCTGAGGAGTAAGGAAGCCCTGGTCCGTCAGACTGTTCTTGGGCAAGTGACCACTCACATGGAATAATGTGTGTGTCTGGCCATGCCTCCTACACCTTAGAGGGCTGAGTGAAGCAAAGGTTCATATAGTCTTACTGTGTTAGACTTCATTTGAAGTTCTTTTGAAAAGATGGGGAAAGAAATCAACGCATGGATCCAGTGTTCAGGACTTCTGTTCCCCTTCCCCCGTGTTCCACATCTAGACTTTGCTTTCGGCTGTTTGTTCAGCCAGTAGTATGAATTCAGTGAACATTCTGCATTGTTTTAGAGTTTCTGATTTACTCTGAAATGTGGCACCTCACAGGTTTAATTCTTCTTCTTTTCAAGGTGGATTCTGAAGTTTTTAGATTTGAACATGTATTAGGAGCACACAGCACACAGAGCACTTAGTTACACATAGATCACAGAGCTGTCAAAGGAGGTGAAGCTGTCCCCTTACATACAGTCCATCATTTCTGGTCACATTTTTTAGTGCCTATTTAAATGCCCCTGTCTTTTGTCTCCTTTCTTCATTCATCATTACTCCTTCCCAAACTCCTTCCCATCATTCCTTCATCATTCCACATGGGAATAATTTGTAAATTTTTAATGTAATTCCTTTAGCAGAAGTTATTAAAATAAATATTTGGATTCTGTCTCTAAGGATTGCAGCATAGTAGGAAAGGCCCTCTCTGTACCAATACAGGCATAAGCAAAGAAAAAAAAAAGCTAATTTTCTGGAATGAAACAAACTATAGTGAGCCCAGGACCAGATATATAATGTCGGGAAGATGATTGAGGGAGACATCAGAATGTAATGTTGATAACTCGTTCTTAATAGCACACAGTATCTAGTAACAGCATGCTGCTCAAGGTTGAACAAATGCCCATTTTCATTGTCGTTGGAACCTAATAGGTCAGAAGCCACCATCATCTTGGTAGAACTAGAGAAATGAAGGCAGGAAGGATGCACCTGACTCATCCTCCCACTGGCAGCACAGACCCCAATTATGGAATTAAATGTAAGTGCAACCCTGAACTCCTTGCTCCAGGAAGGAGAAAGTTTGCCTGCTGATCTCCATCACAACTCAGCTGAAGTCCTTCCTAGACAGGAAATTTGGGATCCATTAATAAATACCAGAGGAAACCATGGATTAATTAAATGGTTTTGTGTTGTTGTTGTTGGTTTGTTTGTTTGTTTGTTTTTTGAGCCTGCAAGGTGGCTTAGTGTGCAAAGGTGCTTGCTACCAAGAATATTCTAAGTTCAATCCCCTGGTCATACAAAGGGGAAAGAGAAAACCAACTCCTGTGAGTTGTCCTTTGATGACATGTAATCTTGGCATATGTGTGCTCCACACATACAATATACTCACATATACACACACAATAAGTAAGTAAATATAATTATATTAAATATTTATTTAAACAGTTTGTACACACACACACACACACACTATATATATATATACATATATATATACATACATACATATATATATATTTGTGCTTTCAGGTATAGTATTTTGAACCCCTTGTTTGTATGTGACTTCTCTGGAGTGAATGTCCTTGCCTGAGCTCATTGAGAAATTAAGTTCTTTTTCTTCTGGGAAGAGATTTGATAAAATGTATTTGGCACTCAATGGTGTTCACTGTTGAGCCACCTCCAATCAACTATAATTCCTTGCTTGGATTAATAACTGTACAATGATGACCTCCTTGCTGAATCCTTGCAGCTCCTATGAGCCCATCTCAAGCAGCCATTACGTTTGCAAAGTGTGAGATTTCATTTCTACTGTTCTTCACCAAGCTTTCTCTTGCTTCAAATTGCTTCTAGAATTAAACAACAAACAAACAAACAAAGACAGTTCTGGAGCACAGTCTGCCTGGCTTTGCATCCCCTTTGCTTGCTGCTTTGTGACACTCTTCTATTCCCAGGGTCTCCTGTGTCCTTTCCAAAGCAGGCCTATACCCTTGTGTTTCTTGATTCTCTCTTTCCTTGCTTAGCCATGCTTCCTCTTAGGCACTTATCTCACACATCACTGTAATCATTTAATCATTTTTGCTCTCATAATTAATTACCTGTTTTGTATTTATGCATAAAACCATGTTCTTCTATGATAAACTTGGCACTTAATGTTTCCTACAGGCCCGTGTGTGAAAGGACTAGTTGTCATTCGGTTCTGCTCTTGGAAATAGGGAGAGAGTGAATCCTAGTGGACTGAAGTTAGACCATTGGTGATATGTCCTCGAGAAGACTGGGATCCATCCTTTCCCTCTCTCCCTTTTGCTTTCTGGAATGGCAGGTAAGGATTTCAGCCTATGGGTTTAGTATGGAACATAAGCACTCAGTCTGTGTTATCTAACTAACAGCAGCATAATTCAACAAGAGTGTAAAAGTAAGGCATGGACAATGTACATTGGCTGAGGGTCCATTATGGCAATGGTCTGAGACTGCTCCTGGCCTTTCTGATATAACAGTTACACTTTGTCTCAAGAATCATACTCCATCATTCAGGGTCATTCTCATGAGCTAGACCTTCAATTACTACTCTCAAAGTCGCTCTTCTTATTCAAAGAAGCCCTTTGCCTTTCAGTGGAGCAGGTTTGCCAGTGTTCCCTCCTGTCCTCTGCATATTTGGTGTCTATGCATTATGACATTCTTTGATTGTGAGGCAAGCTTCCATTTAGGAATGGTCTGGTTGAGTTTCGGCTCAGGAACGACAAATCTATAACTTCAAATTTCTATCCTGGGGAGAACTATTGACCTTCCAAACTGGAAGTGGTCCACATATTCAATTTGCTACTAAGTGGTTGAGTGACTTTCATGAGGAATGGCACTCTATGAGGGACAACTGTTGATATTCTTTGTTGACTTGAAGAAAGAGTAATATATGTGCTCTCATTACTACCCTGTATATGACATGGTACTGGGTGACCAACTGACCAAGATAGACTGACATGTCCTAAGACATCTTCCTGGGAAGACTTTTCACCCTATATAAGTCACTATTGACATATGAAAGAAACAATTTCTTCCTACTCTTGTATTTATTGGAGGATTTATTGAGTTTAATGAGTTTATTCGGGCCACTTGCCAGAGCATGGGTATCTTATATCTTAGACTCTATTCCTGTTTCTGTAATAAATTACACTGAACAAAGCAACTCAAGGAAGGAAAGAAAGCATTCCCTTTGTCACACAGTGAGTGAGTGTGAACTATCACAGCAAAGGATCACAGAGGCAAGAGCTTGAGGCAGCTTGTCACATAACAGCCACCAGGAGCAATCAGAGAGAGTGGGTGCCTTTGCTCTGGTCATTTATTTCCCTTTCATACAGCCTTGGGAATGATGACACCCACACTGGGTATGTTTTCCTACCTCAATTAACTTAATCAAGATAATTTCTCTCACAGGAGTGACCAGGGTTATGTCTCTCAGTGGCTCTAGATCCTATCACAATGGGTTAAAAAGTTATCTACAGGAACATAGGCAGCTCAAAGGGAGCTGTATAATGGAAAAGCCTGTGACAGTGGTGACGGCTGACTGGAACTCCTTGGACAATTTGCAAGCAGTTTTGCTGGTTGGAAATATCCCCCTCCTTTCATTTTATAATCTTGAGAAACTGGGCTTGTGAATCTTGCAATTTTCTAAGCTTCATAAATTTTATTGATTTCTTGAGCCCCATACATTTCACCAGCTTTGGAGCTGTTATACAACACTCTAGTCTTTCCTTTACATTCTTTTGGACTTCTGTTCCATGATGGCCCCTGTATCTTAGAGCAGTTGACAAAGAATTTTCTTCTATTTATGGCTAGGGCACTATGTTACAATAACAGAAGTCACTCATTCTTGGGAATTTGATTTATTATGCTTCTTTACAGTGACCTCCATCCACTGCCAAAAAGATGTTCTCCCTTCATCAAGTATGCTCAAAACCCAATTCCAGCTTACTTTTCTTTTCCTTTTCTGATGAGTACATGCCTTCTAATAGTCAAAGTGATATTATCTTGTAGTCCCTTTATTACATTATTAGGACTATCATGTGCCATGTCTGTTACACTATAGTTTGATAGTAATTGTTGATCTATTAGACAGAAGAGAAGATGCCAACATTTTTTTGTTTTAGTCAACAGGTTTCTCCATCATACTAGAGTATATTAAAGTGTTATTTATCACCAAAAAATGATGGGCCACTATGCATTATTTGACAGTTCAAAGAAATATTCTTACAAACTCCTTCAGAGGTATCCACCTAAATGCTCCAGTTTTATGTTTCAGGATCATCCCAACACCTTCTCTACCAGAACCTTGATTTTCATAATAAACCTTCTTTGCATATGTATTTCAGTGTGTAGAGCCAGGAGATGTAGATTACTAGGTCTTCAACCTACAGTTCCTTTTAGCCCATGCTTCCATTTAGTATATAAAGACCTTTATCTGAACTGTCAAATAGACCATGGAATGCAATTTCTCACTAAACTGATTGTTAGTAGCTCTGAATTTCTCTCTCTCTCTCTCTCTCTCTCTCTCTCTCTCTCTCTCTCTCTCTTTCTCTCTCTCTCTCTCTCTGCACTAAAAAATAGAATTTGTCAGTAATCAGTCAATCCTACTTCTGCCAACTTCTCCTTGGAAGAATTGCTTCTTTTTATGGATAAGTAAGTCAGTATATACCTCTTATTGTTCTCCTTCATCAGGACATTGTCCTTAATCTTTAGGAGCTGATCCATCACCTTAGTTATGTGCACCTCCATGCTGTATCCACCAGAATGATACTCTCATTCATTGAAAAATAAATGAGACAATCTCAAATGTTCCTCTTTGACTATATATAGTATCAGATGTATTAGTTCAGTTGATGTTCTTCAAATGATTTTACTAAGAGAAATGCTTATTGAAGAGGCTTCATACTTCTGGGAAGAGGAACCTAAGTTGAGAAAATGCCTTCATTCGATTGCTTGTGGTCTAGTCTTTTGTGCATTTTCTTGATTAATGATTAATGTGGGAAGGTCTAGCCTACTGTGAGTGGTAGCACCCCCAGGCAGGTGGTTCTGGATGGTATAAGTATTGGCATCAGGACATCCCAAACCAATGACATCACATAGGCGACAGCTCGACCCATGACCTGCAGACTGGTTGCCAAAACAACAGGCACCATATACCCAGTATATACTTGGCTCACCTACCACCTTTACCTGCGTTATGTCATTTTCTATATAAATAAGGAGAATGCCCCTTCCTCATTCTCTCGCCCCCTCTTCTTTTTTTGCTGACACCTCTCTCTTTCCCCAATAAAACTGCTTCCATGTGGAACTGCCTTGGCCTAGTGTGCTGTTGAGATGCAACCCACCATTCTAACACATCAATAAGAAAGCACTCTGAGCAAGTCATGGAGAAGCAAGCAGATAAGAACCATTTCTCCACAGTCTCTGCTTTAGTTCCCGGTTCCAGATTCCTGCCCTGAGTTCCTGCTCTGGCTACCCTTAATGATGAATTATTAGAAGTGACCCAAATACACCCTTTCTTCCCCAAGTAGCTTTTGGTGAAAGTGTTTTATCACAGAACTAAAAAGAAAGCTAAAATACCATGTATTCCTGGCTTTGAGTGAATGAGGAAGAGATGAAGGGATTGGTGGATGCATCCCAGGAGCATGGGCCATCTACGAGAAGTTCCATAGAGATCAACACATAGTCTAGAAAACAGTGATGCCAATAAGAAGAATCCCTAAATCACTTTAGCATCACTGGATCTATAGAAATGTTTTGAGATGGAACATGGTTATGACTTCTAGTAAAAGAGCTTCCAGAACCTTTGGTCAGCTATGTTGTCTTTAGTTCTTCAACTTACCTGTCCATAGTCCTCCAAACATTCTTACATAGGTTCTTTCTGTTGATTTCTCACATGATTAATACATAACTCAATTTTATAAAAAGTAGACCCGTATCCCGTCTTATAAAGAACTTTTACTAGAGTTCACACCATTCTTGGTTTATTGCTATTTATGAAGACACAACTTTTTTAGAAGCACAGTTTAATCTGATTAGTCACTGTCATGGTTAGTTTTATATTTGATTTTATAGAGGCTATCCAAGGTTTACAAAATGAGTCTCTGACATACCTATATTTAATCTATATATGTTATTGGTCAAGGAGAAAAAAAATGATTCATGCCTAATAAGAAGGAAAGATAAACCATATAACTACAGACTACCCAGATGAACATTGGGATGATTTCACTGCATGTCTTTGGCAATTAAGATACTTGTTTTCATATACTTTTATAAGAGTGAACTACGAACTGTCATTTTGGTTGTTTCTTGGGTTATAATTAGCCAGTGAATCATTTCAAACATCTCAATTGTTACTGTGCGGCTACTGTCACATCAGATAACTCAGGACTCAACAACTTTTCCTCTAACAAAGAGAACAAGTATGACTAACCTCTGGCCATTTAGAGATAATCTCTGGAAATTTTGATTGGCAAAATTGTATTGTATATACTGTTTCCCCTAAAAAAACCTTATGTTCTGTACCCTTGGCCAAAAATGAAGTCAGGGAGATGAAACCAAAACCAAAACCCAAACCCAAACCAAGAGAAAGCAAAACAAAAACTACCTCAAACCCAAAACAAAGCAAACAAACAAAAAACTCCTGATGGCATGTCCAGTGAGTCTGCCTGGTTCCCAAAATGTTCTGCTGAAAGGAAGGAGTGCTATGGAGCACTATACCCAAGCTACTCTGTGACAGACAGAGCAAGAGATGTGCAAGACTCACCGGGCCCTGCCAGTCAAAGAATAGAATGCATAGAAATGAACCTAACAAAAAAGGAGAAAGATCTCTACAATGAAAACCTCAAATCTCAGAAGAAAAAGGTGAAGAAAGGCCCCAGAAACTAAAAAGTGCCCCTCCCATGCTTACATATTAATAGAATTAATATTTTGAAAATAGCAGTTCTACCAAAAGCAATTCACAGATTCAACACAATTTCAATAAAAATCCTCACACTATTCTAGTTAGAAAGGAATGGCAGGATGGAGGTGCAGTGAATGTAGAAATGAGGGAAATGGTTAGGGGCTTGAATTGGATGCAGTAATGTTGTTTTCTGAAAATATCTTTGCCTTCAAATAGAATAAACTTCCAATAGACCTTGCGACCAAGTTAATAATGTGCTTGAGATTACTTAAGACAGTATATTCGACCTTCTATCGTACAGTGTGCTTACCTGTTTAACTTGCCATTAAGTGTATGAGGTAAAGAATATTAACATGTTCTGCACTTTCCACACATCCAGATTTTAGAGCCTAGGGTAAATGCATAGCTCCAATCTTACACTGTATTTTCCATGTACTTGACTCAGAAGTGTGTGTGTGTGTGTGTGTGTGTGTGTGTCCATGTATGTGTGTCCATGTGTGTGAATGTGTGTGTCTTTTGTTGTAATCATTTTCAGAAAGCAGCTGGCAGGATAAAAGCAACCTTAAGAAACAAATATTCCATAAATGCTGGAAGCAGTATGTATGTTTAGGACATTAGTATGATTTGAAGGTTAGTCTGGATCAGTTGAAGTTAGTACGGTAACTTTTTTCCTCATAAACGTTTATTAAAAGATTTCTGAAGAAAATATCCCTCACAACTTTGCCAAGGCATGGTTTCTGAAGTGTTTAGCAAATATAAAGCAAAGTCTATTGTTAGGGACAGGCAAGCAGTGCAACTCTCTCCCTCTCCCTCTCCCCCACCCCTCCCTCCCCCCTCCCCCTCCCTCTCTCCCCTCCCCCTCCCTCCCCCCTCCCCCTCCCTCTCTCCCCTCCCCCTCCCTCTCTTCCCTCTCTCTCTCCCTCTCCCTCTCTCCCCTTCTCATACATACACATACACACACACACACACACACACACACACACACACACACACACACACCAGACAAGATATAGACAGGTCACAGAGCACACTAAAGGTAGTTTGAAGTCACAGGGGAAGAAGCAAAGGAGAACGCAAGTTTGGGGTCAACCTTGGTCTAAATGACTCTGTAAGGATGTCTGATGATTTTTCTTCACTTAATGTGACACTGATATATTTGGATTCCCAAATGAGAAACCCTTAATGAGTTATTGACGTAGTTCTCGAAGAGGAAGGAGGTCAATATAGAAAAAAATGGATGAATAATACAATGGATGCTTTTTTATAAGGATTTACATTACTTCATTTTTACTCAATGTTCCATATAATGCATATAAATAAATGTGTGTACATATGCATGTAATTTAAAGGAAATTATGCCACTTGGGTGATAGTTCTCTTTTCAAGAACATAGATTATCTAACAAACACCCTAGGACTAGGCATAAGAATCTTTTCAAGTTTTTGGTCAGGAAAGTACAAATGACTCTCAAATCAATGTCATTTATTACTGCTGCTCTTGTTGCCTCCCAGAAGGGGAAGATAAATTCCTAATCCTAAGGAAAGCACACACTTGTGACACAGGACTCAGAAGAACTGGGCAAGGCCTGCCGTAAAGTCGTCCGCACATCCGTGTAGTTCCCACTTCCTATCAAAGAAGCATCTTTTGCGGAAGATGGAAACTTTTAGAGGAAGTCACACCAGGCAAAATGGAAGCAGACCTGATCACACAGGATGCCCAGGCTCGCTTGGTATATCTAGAACCCAACTCTTACACTTGAGGCTCAGGAACCATCAACCATCATAAAGGAGGGGTTGGAAAGATTGCAGGGCTCAGAGAAACAGGACATCTGCTGCAAGATTTTGTCTCCTAGAAATAACGTGCTCATGCAATTTCAACAACATGGCTGTTCAAACATGACTCGAACAATGACACACTGGTAGGTATGCTAATGTAGAAGGAGGAAATCTCATGGGTCCCCACTTCTAGATGAAGAGGCACAGGCAACCATTGACTGCTGAGAGAGGGAGAATTAGTCCTCCCTCAAAATGAGCCCCTAATTGATTAATAACAAATGGTCAGCTCTAAAAACATACATACAAACAACGCTAAATGGACTCACTAGATTGTACTACTATACTTGTACACATGTATGTATGTATGCATATATATATGTATGTATGCATATATATATGTATATATATATGGTTTATGTATGTATTTTGCATGTATATATGATAATGATTAAAGAAAATAGAGCATGGATTTGAGAGGGTAAAGGGAAGACACTGGAAAATTGGAAGGAGCAGAGATACAAAGTAATTACAGTTTTAAAAAATTGCAAAAACTCAAACTACCATGGCAGACTAGAACTGTTTCATTGATTTCCTTTTATTGTTCTTTTTGTTACATTTCATTAATCCCTTCTCTGATCTTTATTATTTCTTTATGTCTATGAACTTATGGGTTTTTTTTTCTTGTTCTTGTTTTTCTAAGATCTTGAGGGACATCATTAAGTTATTGATTGAGATTTCCCTGACTTCAACGTAGGCCATTTATAGCTATAAAATTCCCTCTTAGAACTGCTTTCCTTGTGTCCCATGTGTTCTACTGTACTGTGTTTTTATTGCCCCTTAACTCTATGTATTTTACACTCACTTCCCATTTGTTCAGTTATTTAGTCATCATTGTACAGTGCTTTGTTCACTCTCCTTCAGTGATGTGCTCGATGATTTTTTGCTTTTGAGTTTTATTTCCGTTTTTTTTTTAAATTTTTTTCGAGACAGGGTTTCTCTGTGTAGCTCTGGCTGCCCTGGAACTCACTCTATAGACCAGGCTGGCCTCGAACTCAGAGATCCATCTGCCTCTGCCTCCCAAGTGCTGGGATTAAAGACGTGCGCTACCACACCCATTTTCTCATATTTCTTAAGAGTTGCTTTGTGACAAAAATGTCTTCAACTTTAAAGACAGCTCCATGGGCTGAGAAGAAAGTGTTTTCCTCAGTATTTATCCCCAATAATATGTAGACATTAGATAGATGTTTATCAAGTCAGTTTGACAAGTCTATAATGACATTTAATTCAGATCTTTTTGTGTGTTTGTTGTTCGTAGTGGTGGTGGAGGTTTTGTCTGGATGACCTTGTTCAGGTCTTGATGGGGTAGTAAAGTCCCTCATCATTTTATATGCATTCAATTTATGCACCTCTCTTCTCTCTTCTCTCTTCTCTCTCTCTCTCTCTCTCTCTCTCTCTCTCTCTCTCTCTCTCTCTCTGTCTCTGTCTCTCTCTCTCTCTCTCTCTCCTTTAAAATACTCTTACTGAAAGTGTAATGCAGGTTTTTCTGAGGCTCTTTATCTTCATTCTTAGTCATGGTTTTGACTTATTCCCAATGAGCAGATTATCATATAGAAGAAGGTGTTCTAAGATTGCGATATTGTTTTGGAACAGAATCTGCTCTCTGTTGTTCTCGTACTGGCTGGTTTTCTGTATCAACTTGACACAGCTGGAGTTATCACAGAGAAAGGAGCCTCCCTTGAGGAAATGCCTCCAAGAGATCCAGCTGTAAGGCATTTTCTCAATTAGCGATCAAGGGTGGAAGGGCCCATTGTGGGTGGTGCCATCCCTGGGCTGGTAGTCCTGGATTCTATAAGAAAACAAGCTGAGTCAAGCCAGGGGAAGCAAGCCAGTAAGAAGCATCCCTCCATGGCCTCTGCATTAGCTCCTGCCTCCAGGCTCCTGTCCTGCATGAGTTCCAGTCCTGACTTCCTTTGGAGATAAATAGTGATGTGGAAATGCAAGCTGAATAAACCCTTTCCTCTCCAACTTGCTTCTTGGTCATGGTGTTTGTTCAGGAATAGAAACCCTGACTAAGACAGATCTCCTCTTCAGAGTCTCTTCTCTCACCTTTCTAGTAAAAGTAGTCCCTCATCCCCACTTCTTAGGCGAGTTCCCCTTTATTGATCCTAGATTTATTTCCCAGAGATCTTAGAAGTTGGTGTGTGATAGTCATCCACTACCTCCCAAACATCCAACACTTCATCAGAAATTAGTTTGTAATGAATTTCTGCTACTGCAGCTGTAGTAAAAACAAACAAAAAATACTGAAAAATATCAAATAGAAGATGTATCTGTTGGGGCTGGAGAGATGGCTCAGTGGTTAAGAGCTCTGATTGCTCTTTCAGAGGTCCTGAGTTCAATTCCCAGCAGCCACATGGTGGCTCACAACCATCTGTAATGGGATCAGATGCCCTCTTCTGGTGTGTATGAAGACAGCTACATTGTATTCGTAGACATAAATACATCTTTAAAAAAAGATATTCAAATCCTAATATAAAGAAAAATTTATACCAGTTCTAAAAAACATGGTCAAGTATTTAACATATATAGGGGCTATTTCTACTTTCTTTTTTTTCTTCTATATGTTGGTAATTAATTTTTAAAATATAATTTTCCACTCTCTGCTTTTACCTGAGATGTGTACCTTCCCTGGGAGGGAATCTTTAATAAAAATAACCACAATATGTAAAGCACTATGCTACTGCCCTTCAAGAAAATAAAGGTACTCATAAAATTCTTGCCAAAAAAAGAGAAGTGTCTGCAAAATGTATTATTAATACATGCTCAAATCTTGTGAAAGTCCATAGACAACTGCAAGGGTGTGTCTTGATCTCTTTTCATTTCCTATATATATCTTGATTGTTTAACAACAATTTTAGATTATTTGGGTATTTTGTTTTCTTAAAATAGGAACAAGCAAAATACTTTTCTGTGTACTGTCTTCTTGAGTTCATTATGACGAAACAAGAACAACCGGAAGAAACATAGAATTTGTTTGTTTGGTTTTTAAAACCATTAATTAACAACATCATTGAATATTTGTCTTGGAAAGACCTTTTAATGTATATTGAATTATACTCATCTAAGGAGTGATTATCAAAGCACTCTTTTTTTAGCAGATCTCTCTGACCATCTGAAAACTTTCCTTTTAGCATGAATCAGCTTGATGTGTTGTTGATCAGAACACAGAAAGCTGATGTATTCTCAGTACTTGGTTCGTCTTCGACTTCATGGCTGAGCTTTGTCAACCATCCTAAGTGCATCGGGCCGCAGATGCTATGAGCTTCCTTTAGAACCTTGCATGGCTGTCTTACTCTGCAGTCTTTAGCCACGAATAAGCGAGAACAGAGACAGCCATTTATTACCAGAGGCTGATGCTGCCTACTGGCCTGAACTTCACCTCTGCTGGCATTTCTAACTATCATTTTCCAAAACCTAGGTGTTTAAACTGCCTGTCTCTCACTGAATAGTAAAACCCCGATATTTTTTTTTTCAGTCACGGATAAAATTATTCCATTGTTATGTCAGACATAAACAGTCTGTCAGCATCCTGATAGAAAGCAAGGTCAGTTCTAGAATGCCAATCACATTTCTAAGTAAGTTTAATGCAGTCATAGGGTAAATATTTAATGCCATTGTTGCACAGGTCTGTTACTGCACAGGCCCATGCTAGATACATACTCACTGAACTGTTGACATGTAGTGGTCTGCACAGGCCCATGCTATACACATGCTTACTAACTGTTGACATGTAGTGGTCTGCACAGGCCCATGCTATACACATACTTACTAACTGTTGACATGCAGTGGTCTACACAGGCCCATGCTATACACATACTCACTGAACTGTTGACATGTAGTGGTCTGCACAGGCCCATGCTATACACATACTTACTAACTGTTGACATGTAGTGGTGCACTAGTCACAGCTTTCTTTTTTGAATGCTCAGCTTTACATTACTCTGAAGATCCTAACCTATGTCCACAAAGAAAACATAGATGAGCAGTTGGTTTACCCGAAGCCTCTATATAAACTAAAGAAAGGAAACACTTATTTCTTTCAAACGAAGTGAGTTTTGAGTTTCCCTGTTCCTTTTCTTTGGATTCTCTCTGCATAGTCTGTTTGTAATGATGCTCTCAAGATGCAATATATTTGATTTTTTCTCCTATTGATTCTGTTTTGTTTTCTTTTGTGTTGTTATTTTTATTCTATATTGCTTTTTTTCCTTCAAGAAATTTAGAGCTAAACTGAAGACCTGGAGAGATGGCTCAGCTATAAGGAGGGCTTGCTGCTCTTCTAGAGGGCCAGAGAGTTTGATTTCTATCACACATATGAGGCAGCTCACAGCTACCTGTGACTCCAGCTCCAGAAAAATCTGACACCCTATTCTGGCTTCCACAGGCACAGGGATACATGTGGTAGATACTCACAAAGGCAGACCCACATGCATATAAATAAAAAGAAAAATAAAATTTACAAATAATATTAATATTTAAAATAAGAACTATTCAAAGCTTCCTGGGCATTTATCCAGAAGATGTCCCAACCGGTAAGAAGGACACATGCTCCACTATGTTCATAACAGCCTTATTTATAATAACCAGAAGCTGGAAAGAACCCAGATGCCCCTCAACAGAGGAATGGATACAGAAAATGTGGTACCTTTACACAATGGAGTACTACTCAGCTATTAAAATGAATGAATTTGTGAAATTCCTAGGCAAATGGATGGACCTGGAGGGCATCATCTTGAATGAGGTAACCCAATCACAAAGGAACTCACACAATATGTACTCACCGATAAGTGGATATTAGCCCAGAAACTTAGGATACCCAAGATAAAAGATACAATTTGCTAAACACATGAAACTCAAGAAGAATGAAGACTGAAGTGTGGACACTATGCCCCTCCTTAGAATTGGGAACAAAACACCCATGGAAGGAGTTACAGAGACAAAGTTTGGAGCTGAGACGAAAGGATGGACCATGTAGAGACTGCCATATCCAGGGATCCACCCCATAATCAGCTTCCAAACACTGACGCCATTGCATACACTAGCAAGATTTTATCGAAAGGACCCAGATGTAGCTGTCTCTTGTGAGACTATGCCGAGGCCTAGCAAACACAGAAGTGGACACTCACAGTCAGCTATTGGATGGATCACAGGGCCCCCAATGGAGGAGCAGCTAGAGAAAGTATACAAGGAGCTAAAGGGATCTGCAACCCTAAAAGTGGAACAACAATATGAACTAACCAGTACCCCCCTGGAGCTCGTGTCTCTAGCTGCATATGTATCAGAAGATGGCTTAGCCGGCCGTCAGTGGAAAGAGAGGCCCATTGGTCGTGCAAACTTTATATGCCTCAGTACAGGGGAATGCCAGGGCCAAGAAGTGGGAGTGGGTGGGTAGGGGAGTGGGGGGGGTGGTATGGGAGACTTTTGGGATAGCATTGGAAATGTAAATGAGAAAAATACCTAATAAAAAATTAAAAAAGAAAAGAACTATCCAAAGCTAATAGGTTTTTCCTCTTCCTTAAACGTTCACTGCAGGGTATTGTTGTTTTAGTTTCCTCTCATAGTTGAAACTACAACACCAAAATAAGGTGAAAACCCTGGTTTGTCAGAGAAAGAAAACTATGGTCATCTCTTGCCTTGGTTTAGTATCTGTGACAGGTGATGAGATCTAACACCATCATGTCTGTCAAGCCACTGTAAATATGGAGGTTTATGGAGCTGTACTCAAGGCTAAGTGTAAACATGTGAACACTTAGCCTTGAGTTTTAACCAAACTTTCACACTAAACAGACTGATAACACCCTTTTCCTCCTTTTAACATCATTAGTAATTTAATTCACACATTTTACTTAGTTTCTGATGAGAGAGAAACAAAAAGGCAGAGAGAGAGAGAGAGAGAGAGAGAGAGAGAGAGAGAGAGAGAGAGAGAGAGAGAGAGAGAGAGAGAGAATTGTTTTCCTGCAAAATGATAGCTGGTACTGCAAATGCAGCAATGCCTTTTGAACCAATCGCTTCACAGCGATCTGCTTCAATGAGCAGGGAGCGATCTAATCAAGATCTATTTTTATGACTTGTCAAGGTTATCCACTCTTCCCTCATTTCCTACAGTCTCTAAAATCTTAGAATAGTGCATGAGTCAGAATCATCTTTCCAGAATTCAGGACATTTACGTGTAGGCATCCTTCTGCTTCATGATGTCATTTAGACAGAGATTTGTGGAAAACTCAAAATAAAGCAGCAGACCTGGGCCACCTGCAGGGCCTTGAGAGATGTGACTAAGCCCTGTGCTCTCTTCTCCCTCCCAGTTGGACATCTCTGTTCTCCTTTTTGTTATGCCTGAACATTTATATGCTTTGTGACAAATTCTGACACATAGCTGAGTTGTAAGTTTTTCGGAATAGAGGCGCTCACTCTCAGGTGGTCAAAGCTTTAAAAGAGAAGCCCAGGTATTTGAAAGTCTATTTTGAGATCCCTACTATACATGGCCATAAAATAAGCTTAGAATATTTTCTCTCTAATTATCATATATCATCACTTAGGATGCTTAGATTTCTCACAAAATTGCAGTTCCTGGAGAAACTTTAGTCATATTTAGAAAAACTAATTACTAATTTAAATGAGTAATATTTAAATAGCAGTTACTATGGATTAAATTTAGGTAGACAGAGCTAAATGTGGAGCCATGCTAGGATTTAATGTAACTATTTTGGTGGCAATTTGGACCCACTCTTGATAGAATAAACAAAAGAAAAAAAGAATGGATGGATAAATTTGATAGAAACAATGAACTTGTTTTAGTCTTGGTTGTCACTGAGCAAGTTTTAAGAAATAATATTACAAAATTTTGTGGAAGAACAATCTATTTCTGTAAATTACACTTTCCGTGACTTTTACACACTGCACTACTCTGGTAACATACCTGCTTCAGGCTCCCTAGCAAGTTTGGGGAGATGGCCTGTGATCCATTTTTTATCGTAAGTGAATTCAAGCTCTGGGTAAAAGAACTAACTGAAGGCTATGCACGGGCTAGGGGTAGGTTCACACAGCCTCCTCATAAGTTCTAGGGACCTGCTGCATTGTATGGAGTGGGTTTGGGTATATATCTTCTTGAGTGGAGGAGACACTCCTTAGAAGCTTAAGTTTCATAGGTCTAAACAACTTATTATTTTTTTAAAAAAAAGAAGGAGGAGGAGGAGAAGGAGAAGGAGAGGGAGAGGGAGAGGGAGAGGGAGAGGGAGAGGGAGAGGGAGAGGGAGAGGGAGAGGGAGAGGGAGAGGGAGAGGGAGAGGGAGAGGGAGAGGGAGAGGGAGAGGGAGAGGGAGAGGGAGAGGGAGAGGGAGAGGGAGAGGGAGAGGGAGAAGGAGAAGGAGAAGGAGAAGGAGAAGGAGAAGGAGAAGGAGAAGGAGAAGGAGAAGAGAGGGCCCAGTTTCAGAGTACAATCTGAACAGGCAAGTGAGACACTGGTGGTACAGGAGGCTGTCACAACATGGTCCTAACTTTGGATCAACAAGGACAGTGGGTTTAAGGTGACAGCAAGGCACCTACAAGATGCCATGGAAATTTCCAGTCATGGAAAGAGTACCCAAATTCAAATCAAATTTTTAAGCACCCCTTCATTAGTATCAAGTTGGGAAGACATTCTTCTCATGACATCTTAGTTTCTGAATTTTTTAAACCACTGGTTTAAAAATACCTCTAATACCTCAAAGACTGAGCCAATGTGGCTTCTCTTTTACTCTGATGTTTTGGGGTGTCTTCTAGGGTTGAGAACATTAAATAGTTAACAGGAAGAACCCAGTATTGATGAGGAAAATAACTAAAGAGAAAGGGCTTGTGTGGTAAGTGGATTGGTATAGTAATGCGAGTAATCTTTTATCCATTATTAGTCTTGGGGCCTTTGATAAACATGGCTCACCAGGCATATGGCACTGGCTGAATCCAGACTCTGAATCTCTGCTTGAGAATAAACAGGGTCCTGTGAGAAAGAGCCCACATTGCAGGAGATATTCTATCCCCTCATAGGCCGAAAGAACCACTTAGCTCAAAAAACAAAAACAAAACAAAGCCCAAAAATCAAAAGCCAAGACTTTTAAGAAATGAATGTTAGTCTTTAAGTGGCAGCTTTTGAACTTCCAAGTTCAGTCCGTGTGAGATGAAGAACATTTCATTTTGGGTTTCACCACTTTTAATTTTATCATCATTGTGTCTCATCCTGCAAAGGAATTTGGACTTTACAAGTGGATAGCTGGAGGATGTGCTTGGCATACCTCTAACAGTGGAGTCTTGGGTTATTACAGTGACTTTAGGGACGCTAGAATTGAGCTCTGCAGTGTTAATACAGCAACCATGGCATCGGGGGCCATGAGGATATAAATAGACAACCATCTATCTTCTCAGTGTCCTGTGCTGTAAAGATAACTGATCACAGTTATAGTTGAGTTCGCTGAGCTACGTTGGTGATTAAGGCACTGACTAAGATACCAGATGGCGGTGATGAGAACATCAGACTGAGTCAGAGCGCCAATCTCCATCTCAGATGAAGGAGATGAAGCTTGAACCCATTCCATGATGGACCTGATCCCAATGAAATCAAGCTTCCACCAGTTAGCTGGCTCATACCGTTTCCTTATGGTGAAACTTTGAACATTGACGTATATCTCTGCTATTGGTTGCTTGGCTAATGGGATCCAGCAAGAATTGGGCCTGCACTATAAAGGGAGGATAATGCTCTGCCATGCATACCTTTTGAGTAGAGTTATCAATCCTTTTCCATGACTTAACAACTGGCTGGCTCAGAAAGGGACTAATTTACATCCACAGGGCAGGTCATCTTGTGCCACACTTCACTGAGAAGATCTTAGTGTAGTCATTTCACTGTAACAAGTATTTATTCGAGTCAAAATTGCTTTCCATTGGGAATAGTCTTAATAGCTCTCATCCACTTCTGGCTTAGTTATCATAGTAACAAAATAGTCTTTATTTTATTACTAATTCATAATTTTCTCGTCAAAATATGACTCACCATCCATGAGTCACTTTACACATAGTTCCTATCATCTTTTTTCTTCCTTCCATTAATTTATTTATTCAGTTTAATTCTGATCACAACCCCCTCTCTTTCCAGTTGCCCTTCACACAACACTCCCTAACTCCTATCCCTTCACTTCTGAGAAGGGGGAGTCCCTCCCAGGGAACCATCCCACCCTGGCACCTCAATTCACTACAGGACTAAGTACATCCTCTCCTACTGAGGCTAGAAAAGACAGCCCAGTTAGGGGAACAGGCTAAGTAAGCAACCTAGTTAGCGTAAACCTCTGCTCCAATCGTTGGGGGGACCCTCATGAAGACCAAGTTGCACATCTGCCTCATATGTACAGGAGGCCTAGGTCCTCCAGCCCTTGTATGCTCTTTGGTTGGTGGCTCAGTCTCTAGGAACCCAGATCGGTCCAGGTTGGTTGACTCTGTAAGTCTTCTTGTGGAGTCTCTATTCCCTCTGTTTTCCTCAGTCCTTCTCCCAACAAGTCTACAAGACTTCCCTATCTCTGTCTAATGTTTGGCTGTGGGTCTGCAAGTCTCTGCATCTGTTTCAGTCAGCTGCTGGGTGAAGACTCTCAGAGGACAGTTATGCTAGGCTCCTGTCTGTGAATCCAGGCTGACAGATGCAAACAGAGCCTGAGGCTCCAAGGTATTTGAAGGAGGAAGGCAGGCCAGCAATGTGTCCGTATAGATCTTTTGAGCACAGTTTGGCACATTCCTTCCCAAATTGGCAGAGGTTGCTATTGCATTCAGTTCTGTTGTTCTCACTCAGGACATCTGTGAATCTAGGCCATCAATGAAAAATATAGCTGTCAAAAGTGTCTTCACATGTTACATCATTGTGATAAGGCTTTGGCAAATGAAGAGACATCAAGGTCCTACAGTGTGACCCCGTGAATCCACTCCCCAGTGTGGGTGGTATAGTGCTGAGCATAGCTGCATTCTGACCATCTTCCTCTCAGAGATAGCAATGGATGCAGAGAGGGTCTATTTCCTCTTTAGTTTGGGACTCTAAACCACATTTAATTTTTCTCTCCTTTCACTGAGAATTCATTTTGTTTCTCTTAGCAGTAGATAAAGGAGTCTAGAAAGTACAACCATCTGCTGCCTTGCCTTGATCTTCTTTATATCTTTTCTCCTTGAGAGGCTACTGCACTGATGGTCAACTTTGGGACTAGAGGTTCAGACAGTAGGCAGCTCATGATGGACATCCCAAGTCAAATGATCAGATAAGTCAGAGTTAGGCGTTTGGTCTCTTTAAAGACTCATTAGTGATCCAGGGGCAATGAGTTTATAAGGTGAATATATGTGTCAGTGAGAATTTGCTTGCACAATGGAGCTTGGATGTACCAAAATTCAGGAGGCTCTGCATGGTCATCCTCATGACAATCCAGTTTGCCACGAGCTGACCTCAGATTCCCAACCTCTAACCGGTAATTCGAGCACTATTTCATCTGCTAAGTTTTGAAGCACGGATTGGAGAATGGACTAGCCGTGATTCTGTTCTTCATCTGACAGGAAAGCTAGCATCTTTGCACGATGCTTAGCAACTGAGTGAAAAATCAAATTGTCAGCAACAATTTTGATTCTTAACAGCATCATCACCACTTTGAAGGCAAAGAGTGCAAGATAGAAAGGTTTCTATTCTAATTACAAAGGGGTGTCATTTTCCTCAGACCTTTAGAAGTTTCCAAACTTCCCTGAAGTAAATTTATGATTTTGGTGAAATGTTCTTTTGGCAGATATTTGCTTTATGTGAAAAATCTGTTATTCTTTGCTCTCCAGGCTTTATCTGTACTTTCCTTACTAGTCAAGCAACAGCGGTACCCTATGAGTCAGGGATAATAAAAGTCTGTGAGAAGCAAATACACGTTCAATGACTGACATTAATTCAAGGTCAACAGTGTTCCAGCCACATTGTTGGTAATTTTCCTATCTTCCCCCCCCCCCTTTAAATCACATTTATTTATTTACTGTGAGATTCAGGGATCATGCCATAGTGCATGTGTAATGGTCAGATGACACGTTGTGAAAATATGTTTCTCTCAGGTCCAGAGGTTGAACTCTGACGTCTGGTCATCAGGCGTATTGTCATGCATGTTCGCCTACTGAGCCATGATCACTTTCCTGATCTTGATGGCTTTGAAAGTGGGACAGTGATTATAGTCCATTCGTATTCCTTATTGGTGTGTAAATTGATCATCATGATTATACACACAGATACGAGGAAATAAGTCTATTCTTGTCACTTGGGATTTTGGCAAGTGTTGAGGAGAAAGTGATCTTAATCACAGAAATCATAGATTTCACAAGCGACAGAGCAAAGTGTGGGTTGAATTGATAAACAGATTCTTAGATCAGACCTAGATAAGATTATGAAAGTCAGCAAATTAATGATCAACTCTGCCTGGAGCCTTAGGACCCTAGCAACAAAAGGAGATCTATCTAAATCTCTTATCAGCAGAGAGAGCTTATGTTATCAGTTGCCAGACTTGGCACACAGTGCAATGATGTAATGCTTCAAAACATTTCAAGGAATTCTATTGAGCCAGAGCTCCCAGCAGAGTCTCTTCCAAGGGTGCTGGTATGCCTTCATAAAATAGCGTCACAAGACTGTTCAATGCCTCTTGCTCTAACCATGCCTCCCCCTTTCTGACATAGACACAATATAAAGTATTATATTGGAGCATTTGTCTGGGATAGACTTTAAGAATTAAATTTTTGGGAGGTTCAGATTAATATGAAAGTGAATTGTTTGAGGAGTCATTGAGCCTTTAAGAACTAATGTGAAAGGCCTATAAGGCCCTACCTGAAACATCAGTCACAAGTGTGTGAAAGCATCTTTCTGTCATATGGTTGAATTCTGGACCGCCTTATGTGTATTTCCCTCTTCTTTTGTTTCATTATATTGTTCATAAAGGTGAGTCAATAAACAGTCAAGCATGAGTATGTGGAGTTTGCTAATGTTACATTGAGAACCATGACAATATAAGTACATTTTAGGATCAGAAACATCACACAAACAAATACATTGGCTGTTTAAATAATGAGGAAAGACCCAATCCCCTGTGTTGCATTTTCCAGCCCACAACTCTACTTGCTTTCCCAGAGGTGCACAGCCACCAGGAAAACCAGGTAAGACCCTGCCCCAAGCCCTATGCCACCAATTTTCATTAAAGCACCTCCAACAGTCATAAACTGCACCCCTTCTGCTGGATTCCATTTTATGGCCCACAATCCCACCTACTTTCCCAGAGGTTATGTAGGTACCAGGAACTGCTGCGGTCAAGAAACACCCCTAAACATCAAAAACAGACATTGCCTCAGAGTAAAGGGCAAGAAAAATATTTTCCAAGCAAATAGACCCAAGAAGATATTAACCATTCTAATACCTGATGCAGTAGACTTTCAACCAAAAGTAATCAAAAGAAAGGGAAGGACACTTAATACTCATTAAAGGAAAAATCCACCAATTCTGAATTTCTATGCCCCAAATGCAAGGACACCCACATTTGTAAGAAAAATATTACTAAAGCTTAAATCACACATCAAACCCCATGCATTAGTAGTGGGAGAATTAAGCATGCGCTGTCACCAGTGGACAACTCATCCATGCAGAAACTAAACAGAGAAATAATAGAAGTAACAGACAATATAACTCAAAAAAAAAAAACCTAAGAGGTAGATATTCCATAGATACAGAACATTTCACCCAAGCACAAAAGAATATGCATTCATCTTGGCACCTCATAGAACCTTCTCCAAGTTTTGACCATATACTCAGTCACAAAACAACTTTTGACAAATAAAAAAGAAGCGAAATAACCTCCCTTATCTTATTAGACAATTGTAGATTAAAGCTGGGATTCAACAAGAACAGAAACAACAGGAAGCCTACATAAACATGGGATGACACAATTTACAACTCTATGATCCCTGGCTATTTGCTTGGAAAGCATTTTCCTTGCTCTTTATTCCGAGGTAATGTCTGTTGTTGATGTTTAGGTTTCTTTCTTTTTTTTCTTTTTTATTAGATATTTTCTTCATTTACATTTCAAATGCTATCCCAAACGTCCCCGTCCCCTATACCCTCCCCAACCCTGCTCCCAACCCACTCACTCCCGCTTCCTGGCCCTGGCATTCCCCTGTACTGGGGCATATGATCTTCTCAAGACCACAGGCCTCTTCTCCCATTTATGGCTGCCTAGACCATCCTCTGCTACATATGCAACTAGAGACACAGTTCTGGGGCAGGGGTACTGGTTAGTTTATATTGTTGATCCTCCTATAGGGTTGCCAATCCCTTTAGCTCCTTGGATATTTTCTCTAGCTCCTTCTTTAGGGGCCCTGTGTTCCATCCAATAGATGACTGTGAGCATCCACTTCTGTATTTGCCAGGCACTAGCATAGCCTCACAAGAGATAGCTGTAACAGAGTCCTGTCAGCAAAATCTTGCTGACATATGCAATAGTGTCTGGGTTTGGTGGTTGTGTATGGGATGTATCCCTGGGTGGGGCAGTCTCTGGATGGTCCTTTCTTCCATCTTAGCTCCAAACTTTGTCTTTGTAACTCCTTCCATGGGTATTTTGTTCCCCCTTCTAAGAAGGAATGAAGTATCCACACGTTGGTATTTTATAGCAATGTGTGGTTAGTTTCAAAGTGAACTTGACAGCATCTAGAACCTCCAGGGAGATAGTCCCCAGAGCATGCCTGTTGGGAGATTGTCTTGATTACATTAGTTGGTGCTACAAAGCTCATCTTCATTGTGAGTAACATTTGCACTGTGGATGGAGCAAAGGCAGTCTGAGCACTAGCATGCATGTTGTGCATTCTCTGCTCTCTGTTTCAGGTGATGAATGTCATATAGCCAGCTCCCTCAAGCTCCTGATCCTGTGGTTTCATTGGTACGATGGGCTGTAGCCTGAGACTGTGCAGTGGAATTTACCCTTAAATTGTTTTTGCCAGAGTATTTTTAAAATTTGGTAGGACTTATTTTATTTCATTTTATGTTTATTAGTGTGTTCCTTGCCTGTGTGTATGCACACAAAGTTCAGCAGAAAGCACCTGATCCCCAGGAACTGAAGTTAGTGATAGTAGTGAGCCACCATGTAGATACTGGGAATCAATCCCAGATTTTCTACAAAAAGCAAGAAGTGTTCTTAACCATTGAGCCACCTCTCCAGCCCTTTATCAGAACTGACACTAAGACAAGAAGGCTGTCTTAAAAAAAGGAAAGCAGCAGGGTAAAGAGCACTGACTGCTCTTTCAGGGGTCCTGAGTTCAATTCCCAGCAACCACGTGGTGGCTGACAACCATCAGTAATGGGATCCGATGCCCTCTTCTGTTGTGACTGAAGAGAGCTACAGTGTACTCACATGCCATATCCAGGGATCCACCCCATAATCAGCTTCCAAACGCTGACACCATTGCATACACTAGCAAGATTTTGCTGAAAGGACCCAGATATAGCTGTCTCTTGAGAGACTATGCCAGGGCCTAGCAAACACGCAAGTGGATGCTCACAGTCAGCTATTGGATGGATCACAGGGCTCCCAATGGAGGAGCTAGAGAAAGTACCCAAGGAGTTAAAGGGACCTGCAACCCTATAGATGGAACAACATTATGAACTAACCAGTACCCTGGAGCTCTTGACTCTAGCTACATATGTATCAAAAGATGGCCTAGTCGGCCATCACTGGAAAGAGAGGCCCATTGGGCACACAAACTTTATATGCCCCAGTACAGGGGAATGCCAGGGCCAAAAAAAAAAAAAAAATGGGAATGGGTGGGTAGGGAAGTGGGGGGAGGAGGGTATGGGGACTTTTGGGATAGCATTGGAAATGTAATTGAGAAAAATACGTAATAAAAAAAAGAGAAAGAAATAATGATTTAATTAAAATAATAAACAGAGTCCGGTGTGGTGGCTCATGCCTTTAATCCCAGGACTTGGTAGGCAGAGACAGCCGAATTTCTGAGTTCGAGGGGAGCCTGGTCTACAGAGTGAGTTCCAGGACAGCCAAGGGAACATAGAGAAACCCTGTCACAGGAAAAAAAAAAAAAAAACCAGTTAATATATTTTCTATAAGCAGGTTTTAATACACTGATTACTTACTTTCATTGTTAATATAATATGCTACTTTTCATAAACAATAATATCTGTGAGCACTGGATTCATTAAAATGTAGCACTGGAGTAGTTTGGATAATAAAAGATCTTTGATTCAAAAAAAAAAAAAATAGCCAGAAGCTGGAAAGAACCCAGATGTCCCTCAACAGAGGAATGGATACAGAAAATGTGATACATTTACACAATGGAGTACTACTCCACAATTAAAAACGATGAATTTATGAAATTCTTAGGCAAATGGATGAATCTGGAGGACATCATCCTGAGTGAGGTAACCCAATCACAAAAGAACTCACCTGATATGCACTCACTGATAAGCAGATATTATCCCAGAAACTTAGGTGTGTTTCTTGTACATGCGGCAGTTCCTGGTACACACATAGCCTCTGGAAAAGTAGGTGGGATTCTGGGCCATAAAATGGAGTCCAGCAGAAAGTCCCGGAGCTCGTATCTTAGCTGCATATGTAACAGAAAATGGCCTAGTCGGCCATCAGTGGAAAGAGAGGCCCATTGGTCATGCAAACTTTATATGCCTCAGTACAGGTGAATGCCAGGGCCAAGAAGTGGGAGTGAGTGGGTGGGGGAGTAGGGGGGAGGGTGTGGGGGACTTTTGGGATAGCATTAGAAATGTAAATGAAGACAATACCTAAAAAGAGAGAGAGAGAGAGAGAGAGAGAGAGAGAGAGAGAGATGACAGCCTGAGTTTATGACTGATGGGGGTGCTTTAAGGAAAACTGGTGGCAGAGGGCTTGGGGTGGGGTCTTACCTGGTTTTCCTAAAAGAAAGAAAGAAAGAAAGAAAGAAAGAAAGAAAGAAAGGAAGGAAGGAAGGAAGGAAGGAAGGAAGGAAGGAAGGAAGGAAGAAAGAAAGAAAGAAAGAAAGAAAGAAAGAAAGAAAGAAAGAAAGAAAGAAAGAAAGAAAGTGACTTTGTAGAATTCAATGAAAATGAAGGCACTATATACCCAAATGTATGGGATACAATGAAAGCAGCGCTAAGAAGAAACTTTACAGCATTAAGTGCCTTCTTAAAGAAACTGGAAAGTTTTCACACCAGCACTTTAAAAGCACATACCCAAGAGAAAATAATCAAAATCAGTTCTGAAATCAATAAATTAGAAACAAGAGAGCAATTAAAAAAATTAAAAAAAAAACAAGAACTGGTTCTGTGAGAAAATCAAGAAGATACACAAATTTTGGGGCAAATTAAAGATAGAGAGAGAATATTCAAATTAACAAAATGATAAATGAAACTGGGACTTAACAACAGAAACTGAGGATATAAACAGAAACTTTAGGTCTTACTTCAAAACCTGTACTCTACAAAATTGGAAAACTAAATTAAATGGATAATTTTTTTACTTACTTCCCAAAGTTAAATCAAGACCAGGTTAACAATATAAATAGACCTATAACACCCAAAGATATAGAAGCAGTTATTAAAAGTCTCCCAACCAAAAAAAGCCCAAGGCCAGAATGTTGAAGCATTTCTGCATCCCTGGAATGAAGCCTACTTGATCATGTTTTTGATGTGTTCTTAGATTTGGTTTGTGAGCATTTTATTGAATATTTTTTCATCAATGTTCATAAGGGAAATTGGTCTGAGATTTTCTTTCCTTGTTGAGTCTTTATGTGGTTAGGTATCAGAGTGACTATGACCTAATAAAATGATTTGGGCAGTGATTTTTCTGTTTTTATTTTGTGAAATAATTTGCGGAGTATTGTATTAGCTTTTCCTTGAAAGTCTTGTAGATTTCTACACTGTTTAAAAATATCAAAAGATAAATAGAGGTAATAAAAATAATGATGAAGTACCTACCACAGGTTGTGTGAAGCTAATAGATATTCAGTTTTGATAAACAAGATATTAGATTATGTTCAGGATAAAGATAGAAGTTTCCTTAAAAATGCCTTATGATAAGCTTTTCCCTGTCTTTCTCACTCACTTGGTTTCTCACCTTTCCTGTGTTCTCAGTTTTCCACCTTTCCTGTGTTCATATATATACACCATATAATATATATTATATATATCACATATATATCACCATATAAGATATATCACATGTCTAGCTATTAGTTCTGTGTCTCTGTAGAACCTTGATTATTACAGAGTCTCTCAGACCAGGGAACTCTTCCGATGGAATGGTTTACAGAGTACTGAAGTGGGTGGTATCCTATCATTCTGACAATACTTTGTAGATGATAACCAGGTTCCAAACTTGACCCACATTCTGAGAAGTGAGACTGCAGCTATGTAATTATTAGGCAGCCATTCAGTAACTCAGGGACCCCTTGAAAGTCTGTCTGACACTTCTTATAATTCTTAATTTAAAAAACCATGAGAGATAATTTATGAAGCCTGGCATTTTGCTAGTCATGATTTTGGGACCACAGTTAAAGGCTCTAATTGTCAACTTGATAAGAGCCTAGAGTCATTCGAGAGGAGAAGCCTCACTCATAGAATTTCTGAAATCACATGTTTGTGGGGTATTGTCTTCATTATTAGTTAATGTATAAGGGCCTAATGGACTATTCGTTGTACCCTTTCTTGGGCAGGTGGTCTTGGGATATGTGATAGCTAGTTGTATGCCAACTTAAAACAAGCTGGAGTTATTTGAAAACAAGGAAACTTCAATTGAGAAAATGCTTCCATAAGATTCAGCTGTATGCCATTTTTAAACTAGTGACTGTTGGGTGTGGTGTCATTTTTGGGCTAGTGGTTCTGGGTTCTGCAAGAAATCAGTCTGAGCAATTCATGATGAACAAGCCAGGAAGCAGTACTCCTCTATGGTTTCTGGATTACTCCTGCCTCCAGATTCCTGCCCTGTTTGAGTTCCTATCTTTAGTTACGTCAGTGATGGACTATGGCATGGAAGTGTAAGCCAAATAAACTCTTTCTCCTTCAACTTTATGTTAGTCATGATACTTCATCACAGAAACAGAAACTCTAAGATAGGCAATATAAAGCAACTGGCTAAGCATAATCCAAGGACTGAGTGAGACAGAGTAGGCAAGACAGCACGTTTTCCCTCTACCTGTCTTACTCCCGCTCCCACCTTTTCTTTTTGCCTTGGATTTTTTCAATGATGGAAGTATAAACCAAATCAATCTTCTCCTCACCTAAGGTGCTTTGGTCAGAAGTGTTTTATCACAGCAACAGAATGCAAACTTAAACCTGTGGCAAAGAGATCTCTGAGTAAGCAGAGCTAAATCCTTGCTGGCAAGGTAGAGGGATGGGGAATTCAGGGCAAGAAGAGTGATCCAATCTTTCCTCCCCAACAAAAAAAAAAGGATGCCACCTCCTTCAGGCCTCAGAATATACATACTCAGAAGTTGGAGTCTGCACCTCAAAAATAGGAGGAAGCTGAGTCTTGAAACAATTCAGGAGCATAGAAGCATCTTCGTTTACTTCTGAGCTGGTGCAGGGAATGAAGAAAATGACTACCAGTGATATGGTTCCATTCCAGATTCATGGAGTATGTGGAGATCCCCATAGCTGACCTCCTTGGCAGGGTTCCAGTGTATGGAGAAACCTATTGCTGAAGCCATAGCTGGGAGGTGAGGTTCTATGAGGCAGAATTGTTAAGTAGGGCCACAACTGGGGTTGCTGCGGGTGGACTCTCATTTTTATTTCCTGGGAGAGGAGAAATCAGAGGGGCCTCTCAGCCATTCACCTACTACTTGCCAATAAAGGAGTCTCACAAAACTCAGTTTTGTTATCCGCAGTGGAATGAACCATGAGCTCTGAGTTAGACTTTTTCGGGCTAATGGAGAATATCAAGGTGTACTTCACAGGATTGTTTTACGATAAAATAGAAGGTGGAATCTAAAAGTTCATGGCACATGTTGAGTGTTTCCCTACCTACCATTTCCTTTTTTACTCAGTGAAACTAAATGTGCAAAGAGGAGATGCCTAATCAGTTTCGTTTCTTGCTACTGTGGAAAACCGCCCATAATGAAAGCAACTCAGGAAAAGGGATTCTTGTTAGTTCACAGTTCACAGCTCACAGTTCATAATGAGGAAGTTCAGGAGGTAGGAACTTAAAGCAGGTGGTTACACCCACAGTCAAGAGCAGAGAGAAATGAATGTATGCATGGCTGTGTGGTCACACACACAATCAAGAGCAGTGAGAGTGTCTTGAGGTTTGGTCTTTTGCTGTGTATTTTAATGCTAAGTGCTGCCTCCAAGACCCTGTTACCCTAGAAATGAGAGAATCCACACATAGACTTAAGTGACAGTATGTGACCTTGCCCCCAAGTTATTTCTAATTGGTAAATAAAGGGCCTACAGCCTATAGCTGGTACACTTGAGATAGGAGATGCTTGGTGTTCTCAGCAGGGTCGGGGGGGGGGTAGGATGGGGGGGAGATGGGGAGGTGTAAAGGGGGATCGAGGAAGACCACAAAAGAGAAAGAAGAGGGCGAGGCAAGGAGAAAGGTGCCATAGGTTAGGAGTCATGGCCTCGAGTGCTGGCCAATTGGAGCCAAGAGCAGCCCAGGTGAAATAATAGTAATAACTTGGGGTTATACATAGGGAAATAGATTCTAATAGCATTGAGAGTATATATCTGCTCAGCTCTTGTGGAGTTTAAGGCTTATTGTTAATAATAAAAGTTGTGTGTCTTTATCAGGGAACTGAATGATCAAAGGTGGGGTAGAAACTCAGGATTGGGATTAAAAATCTGTACAACAGTCATGCTCAGCCCACTTTCTCATTTTTAAAATAACTGTCCAGGACCCAGTTTCAAGGAGTGGTGTGGTCCACAGGTAGCTCATGTCTTGTCATATCAGTTAACTGCAACAGTTTCCATAGGCATGCTGATAGGCAACCTAAATTAGATGATGCTTCATTAAAATTCTCACCATGGATAATTAGTGTCAATTAATGATGAAACGTAGCCATCATAAGTCCTACAGAATTTTTTTTTTCCTCTTATCATTGTTTTTATTGTGTTCCATAAACGGGTACATTGTGCTTTCATTTTCATTGAAGTATAGAAAGTCTGTAGTTTCTTTCTTTATTTCTTTTTTTTTTTTCCATTTTTTATTAGGTATTTAACTCATTTACATTTCCAATGCTATACCAAAAGTCCCCCATATCCACCCACCCCCACTCCCCTGCCCACCCACTCCCCCTTTTTGGCCCTGGGATTCCCCTGTACTGGGGCATATAAAGTTTGCAAGTCCAATGGGCCTCTCTTTCCAGTGATGGCCGACTAGGCCATCTTTTGATATATATGCAGCTAGAGTCAAGAGCTCCGGGGTACTGGTTAGCTCATAATGTTGTTCCACCTATAGGGTTGCAGATCCCTTTAGCTCCTTGGCTACTTTCTCTAGCTCCTCCATTGGGAGCCCTATGATCCATCCATTAGCTGACTGTGAGCATCCACTTCTGTGTTTGCTGGGCCCCGGCATAGTCTCACAAGAGACAGCTACATCTGCGTCCTTTCAATAAAATCTTGCTAGTGTATGCAATGGTGTCAGCGTTTGGATGCTGATTATGGGGTGGATCCCTGGCTATGGCAGTCTCTACATGGTCCATCCTTTCATCTCAGCTCCAAACTCCGTCTCTGTAACTCCTTCCATGGGTGTTTTGTTCCCAAATCTAAGGAGGGGCATAGTGTCCACACTTCAGTCTTCATTCTTCTTGAGTTTCATGTGTTTAGCAAATTATATCTTATATCTTGGGTATCCTAGGTTTGGGGCTAATATCCACTTATCAGTGAATACATATTGTGTGAGTTTCTTTGTGAATGTGTTACCTCACTCAGGATGATGCCCTCCAGGTCCATCCATTTGGCTAGGAATTTCATAAATTCATTCTTTTTAATAGCTGAGTAGTACTCCATTGTGTAGATGTACCACATTTTCTGTATCCATTCCTCTGTTGAGGGGCATCTAGGTTCTTTCCAGCTTCTGGCTATTATAAATAAGGCTGCTATGAACATAGTGGAGCATGTGTCCTTCTTACCTGTTGGGGCATCTTCTGGATATATGCCCAGGAGAGGTATTGCTGGATCCTCCGGTAGTACTATGTCCAGTTTTCTGAGGAACCGCCAGACTGATTTCCAGAGTGGTTGTACAAGCCTGCACTCCCACCAACAATGGAGGAGTGTTCCTCTTTCTCCACATCCTCGCCAGCATCTGCTGTCACCTGAATTTTTGATCTTAGCCATTCTGACTGGTGTGAGGTGGAATCTCAGGGTTGTTTTGATTTGCATTTCCCTGATGATTAAGGATGTTGAACATTTTTTCAAGTGCTTCTCTGCCATTCGGTATTCCTCAGGTGAGAATTCTTTGTTCAGTTCTGAGCCCCATTTTTTAATGGGGTTATTTGATTTTCTGAAGTCCACCTTCTTGAGTTCTTTATATATGTTGGATATTAGTCCCCTATCTGATTTAGGATAGGTAAAGATCCTTTCCCAATCTGTTGGTGGTCTTTTTGTCTTATTGACGGTGTCTTTTGCCTTGCAGAAACTTTGGAGTTTCATTAGGTCCCATTTGTCGATTCTCGATCTTACAGCACAAGCCATTGCTGTTCTGTTCAGGAATTTTTCCCCTGTGCCCATATCTTCAAGGCTTTTCCCCATTTTCTCCTCTATAAGTTTCAGTGTCTCTGGTTTTATGTGAAGTTCCTTGATCCACTTAGATTTGACCTTAGTACAAGGAGATAAGTATGGATCGATTCGCATTCTTCTACACGATAACAACCAGTTGTGCCAGCACCAATTGTTGAAAATGCTGTCTTTCTTCCACTGGATGGTTTTAGCTCCCTTGTCGAAGATCAAGTGACCATAGGTGTGTGGGTTCATTTCTGGATCTTCAATTCTATTCCATTGGTCTACTTGTCTGTCTCTATACCAGTACCATGCAGTTTTTATCACAATTGCTCTGTAGTAAAGCTTTAGGTCTGGCATGGTGATTCCGCCAGAAGTTCTTTTATCCTTGAGAAGACTTTTTGCTATCCTAGGTTTTTTGTTATTCCAGACAAATTTGCAAATTGCTCCTTCCAATTCGTTGAAGAATTGAGTTGGAATTTTGATGGGGATTGCATTGAATCTGTAGATTGCTTTTGGCAAGATAGCCATTTTTACAATGTTGATCCTGCCAATCCATGAGCATGGGAGATCTTTCCATCTTCTGAGATCTTCTTTAATTTCTTTCTTCAGAGATTTGAAGTTTTTATCATACAGATCTTTCACCTCCTTAGTTAGAGTCACGCCAAGATATTTTATATTATTTGTGACTATTGAGAAGGGTGTTGTTTCCCTAATTTCTTTCTCAGCCTGTTTATTCTTTGTATAGAGAAAGGCCATTGACTTGTTTGAGTTTATTTTATATCCAGCTACTTCACCGAAGCTGTTTATCAGGTTTAGGAGTTCTCTGGTAGAATTTTTAGGGTCACTTATATATACTATCATATCATCTGCAAAAAGTGATATTTTGACTTCCTCTTTTCCAATTTGTATCCCCTTGATCTCCTTTTGTTGTCGAATTGCTCTGGCTAATACTTCAAGTACTATGTTGAAAAGGTAGGGAGAAAGTGGGCAGCCTTGTCTAGTCCCTGATTTTAGTGGGATTGCTTCCAGCTTCTCTCCATTTACTTTGATGTTGGCTACTGGTTTGCTGTAGATTGCTTTTATCATGTTTAGGTATGGGCCTTGAATTCCTGATCTTTCCAAAACTTTTATCATGAATGGGTGTTGGATCTTGTCAAATGCTTTTTCTGCATCTAACGAGATGATCATGTGGTTTTTGTCTTTGAGTTTGTTTATATAATGGATTACATTGATGGATTTTCGTATATTAAACCATCCCTGCATCCCTGGAATAAAACCTACTTGGTCAGGATGGATGATTGCTTTAATGTGTTCTTGGATTCGGTTAGCGAGAATTTTATTGAGGATTTTTGCATCGATATTCATAAGAGAAATTGGTCTGAAGTTCTCTATCTTTGTTGGATCTTTCTGTGGTTTAGGTATCAGAGTAATAGTGGCTTCATAAAATGAGTTGGGTAGAGTACCTTCTACTTCTATTTTGTGAAATAGTTTGTGCAGAATTGGAATTAGATCTTCTTTGAAGGTCTGATAGAACTCTGCACTAAACCCATCTGGTCCTGGGCTTTTTTTGGTTGGGAGACTATTAATAACTGCTTCTATTTCTTTAGGTGATATGGGACTGTTTAGATGGTCAACTTGATCCTGATTCAACTTTGGTACCTGGTATCTGTCCAGAAATTTGTCCATTTCGTCCAGGTTTTCCAGTTTTGTTGAGTATAGCCTTTTGTAGAAGGATCTGATGGTGTTTTGGATTTCTTCAGGATCTGTTGTTATGTCTCCCTTTTCATTTCTGATTTTGTTAATTAGGATTTTGTCCCTGTGCCCTTTAGTGAGTCTAGCTAAGGGTTTATCTATCTTGTTGATTTTCTCAAAGAACCAACTCCTCGTTTGGTTAATTCTTTGAATAGTTCTTCTTGTTTCCACTTGGTTGATTTCACCCCTGAGTTTGATTATTTCCTGCCGTCTACTCCTCTTGGGTGAATTTGCTTCCTTTTTTTCTAGGGCTTTTAGATGTGTTGTCAAGCTGCTAGTATGTGCTGTCTCCCGTTTCTTCTTGGAGGCACTCAGCGCTATGAGTTTCCCTCTTAGAAATGCTTTCATTGTGTCCCATAGGTTTGGGTACGTTGTGGCTTCATTTTCATTAAACTCTAAAAAGTCTTTAATTTCTTTCTTCATTCCTTCCTTGACCAAGGTATCATTGAGAAGAGTGTTATTCAGTTTCCACGTGAATGTTGGTTTTCCATTATTTATGTTGTTATTGAAGATCAGTCTTAGGCCATGGTGGTCTGATAGGATACATGGGACAATTTCAATATTTTTGTATCTATTGAGGCCTGTTTTGTGACCAATTATATGGTCAATTTTGGAGAAGGTCCTGTGAGGTGCTGAGAAGAAGGTATATCCTTTTGTTTTAGGATAAAATGTTCTGTAGATATCTGTCAGGTCCATTTGTTTCATAACTTCTGTTAGTTTCACTGTGTCCCTGTTTAGTTTCTGTTTCCACGATCTGTCCTTTGAAGAAAGTGGTGTGTTGAAGTCTCCCACTATTATTGTGTGAGGTGCAATGTATGCTTTGAGCTTTACTAAAGTGTCTCTAATGAATGTGGCTGCCCTTGCATTTGGTGCGTAGATATTCAGAATTGAGAGTTCCTCTTGGAGGATTTTACCTTTGATGAGTATGAAGTGTCCCTCCTTGTCTTTTTTGATAACTTTGGGTTGGAAGTCGATTTTATCCGATATTAAAATGGCTACTCCAGCTTGTTTCTTCAGTCCATTTGCTTGGAAAATTGTTTTCCAGCCTTTCACTCTGAGGTAGTGTCTGTCTTTTTCCCTGAGATGGGTTTCCTGTAAGCAGCAGAATGTTGGGTCCTGTTTGTGTAGCCAGTCTGTTAGTCTATGTCTTTTTATTGGGGAATTGAGTCCATTGATATTAAGAGATATTAAGGAAAAGTAATTGTTGCTCCCTTTTATTTTTGTTGTTAGAGTTGGCATTCTGTTCTTGTGGCTGTCTTCTTTTTGGTTTGTTGAATGATTACTTTCTTGGTTGTTCTAGGGCGTGATTTCCGTCCTTGTATTGCTTCTTTTCTGTTATTATCCTTTGAAGGGCTGGATTCGTGGAAAGATATTGTGTGAACTTGGTTTTGTCGTGGAATACTTTGGTTTCTCCATCTATGGTAATTGAGAGTTTGGCCGGGTATAGTAGCCTGGGCTGGCATTTGTGTTCTCTTAGTGTCTGTATAACATCTGTCCAGGCTCTTCTGGCTTTCATAGTCTCTGGTGAAAAGTCTGGTGTAATTCTGATAGGCCTTCCTTTATATGTTACTTGACCTTTCTCCCTTACTGCTTTTAATATTCTATCTTTATTTAGTGCATTTGTTGTTCTGATTATTATGTGTCGGGAGGAATTTCTTTTCTGGTCCAGTCTATTTGAAGTTCTGTATGCTTCTTGTATGATCATGGGCATCTCTTTTTTTATGTTTGGGAAGTTTTCTTCTATTATTTTGTTGAAGATATTAGCTGGCCCTTTAAGTTGAAAATCTTCATTCTCATCAATTCCTATTATCCGTAGGTTTGGTCTTCTCATTGTGTCCTGGATTACCTGGATGTTTTGAGTTAGGATCCTTTTGCATTTTGTATTTTCTTTGACTGTTGTGTCGATGTTCTCTATGGAATCTTCTGCACCTGAGATTCTCTCTTCCATTTCTTGTATTCTGTTGCTGATGCTCGCATCTATGGTTCCAGATCTCTTTCCTAGGGTTTCTATCTCCAGCGTTGCCTCGCTTTGGGTTTTCTTTATTGTGTCTACTTCCCCTTTTAGTTCTAGTATGGTTTTGTTCATTTCCATCACCTGTTTGGCTGTGTTTTCCTGCTTTTCTTTAAGAGCCTGTAACTCTTTAGCAGTGCTCTCCTGTAAATCTTTAAGTGACTTATGAAAGTCCTTCTTGATGTCCTCTATCATCATCATGAGAAATGTTTTTAAATCTGGGTCTAGATTTTCGGTTGTGTTGGGGTGCCCAGGACTAGGTGGGGTGGGAGTGCTGCGTTCTGATGATGGTGAGTGGTCTTGATTTCTGTTAGTAGGATTCTTACGTTTGCCTTTCGCCATCTGGTAATCTCTGAAGCTAGCTGTTTTAGTTGTCACTGTTAAGAGCTTGTTCTTCAGGTGACTCTGTTAGCCTCTATGAGCAGACCTGGAGGGTAGCACTCTCCTTAGTTTCAGTGGGCAGAGTATTCTCTGCAGGCAAGCTCTCTTCTTGCAAGGCAGGTACCCAGATATCTGGTGTTCGAACCAGACTCCTGGCAGAAGTTGTGTTCCACTCACTAGAGGTCTTAGGATCACGTGTGGAATCCTGTGTGGGCCCTTGCGGGTGTCAGGCGACTCAGCTGGCAAGGTAGCCGGGGCTCGAGTGGAGTGGAAGGGGTTTGTGCCCCAGATCAAGCCCGGGTAGCCTGCTTCCCTATGTACCGCAGTCTCAAGTTCCACGCGATTGGATTGGGGTAGGCGCTGTGTTCCACTCACCAGAGGTCTTAGGGTCCCGTGGGGAGTCCCGTGTGGGCCCTTGCGGGTGTTGGGCAAGACTCTGCTGTCAAGGTAGCCCGGGGCTCGAGTCTCGAGTCGAGCGGAAGGGACTTGTGCCCCAGATCAGGCCCGGGTAGCCTGCTTCCCTATGTACCGCAGTCTCAAGTTCCGCGCGATTGGATTGGGGCAGGCACTGTGATCCACTCCCCAGAGGTCTTAGGGTCCCGTGGGGAGTCCCGTGTGGACCCTTGCGGGTGTTGGGCAAGACTCTGCTGGCAAGGTAGCCCGGGGCTCGAGTCTCGAGTCGAGCGGAAGGGACTTGTGCCCCAGATCAGGCCCGGGTAGCCTGCTTCCCTATGTACCGCAGTCTCGAGTTCCGCGCGATTGGATTGGGGCAGGCACTGTGGTCCACTCACCAGAGGTCTTAGGGTCCCGTGGGGAGTCCCGTGTGGGCCCTTGCGGGTGTTGGGCAAGACTCTGCTGGCAAGGTAGCCCGGGGCTCGAGTAGTCCTACAGAATTTTAAGATGAGATTATTTAGTTGGCTAAAATATTTTCCCCTATAAAAGGACTCAGTAATACACACACACACACACACACACACACACACACATATATATATATATAATAAAGCAATTGACTGAGCTTTTAGATGATAATCTGAGCTCTCTGCTTTCTTTATGATTTGTATGTCACCGGAAATTAGTCAAAAGATACTATAAAACACCTGTAAACAAAAATACATCATGCCAGGCATGGTGGCTCATGTCTTTAATCCCAGCACTTGGGAGGCAGAGAGAGGCGAATTTCTGAGTTCGAGGGCAGCCTGGTCTACAGAGTGAGTTCCAGGACAGCCAGGGTTCCACAGAGAAAAATCTATCTGTCTATCATCTATCTATCTATCTACTATCAATCTATTTGTTTTGTACCTATTGAAGGGGATGGGAGAGGAAAATGGTGACGGCTTGGCCTACTGTAATTTAGCTCATATCTTAAAAGGTCAAACAGAATTGCTTTGAATACCGAATGAAACAAGAATGAGTCAAAGGCTGAACTGAATAGTATTAAGCTGTATGGCATGTATGTATTCAAGGAGTTCTGACAAGTTCAGGCTTTAACCAATGGCCATTCAAGAAAAGAATCAGGAGTTAGAGAACACATAGAACCCAGTGGAAAAATTCCAACGTCTCCCAACCTGGACTGGTTTCTTGTGTGTTTACATCATAGCACAAGGCCCTATACAAATAAAGACCTTGTGGTTGGTCTAATCATCAGCCTTATTTGTTTTGCTTGAAATAGTAACAACTGTGAAAATAAGTGACTCCTTCCTTATTTTTGCTGCAATAAAGGCCCTGAAATTTTCAGACAGTCCTTCAAGGGCTTACATAATTTATAAAGGTGGATAAAATGTCTCTTAGAAGCATACACTGGGGTAAGCAGAGCCAAGTGAGTAGATAGCACAGGTAAATGTGATAGTTACCCCAGTGAAGAGCTGCTCATTCAAGGAGCATAAACCACCATCAGCAAACAACACACTTAAAGACTTGTACTGTTTAACTTTTTATTTATTTATTTTTTTGATGCGCTCTTAAGTTGGCTAGTTCTGTTTTTGAGGCTCTTTGTTAGAAGTGATTTATGGGAAGTGAGAGGTTGAAAACTGAGAGGTAGATATGATCATGTTTCATTTTCTGTATATGTAGATATTCTAGAAAGAAAAGAAATTGTGATTTAAAAAAAAATAGTAACTGTTTACAACTTCCCAGAAATGATTTGTGGATTCTGTTTATCCATCTTCATAAGCTCTGGACATTCTAAAGGAGAAGTCAGACTTAAACACATTCTCTCTCTCTCTCTCTCTCTCCCTCTCTCTCTCTCTCTCTCTCTCTCTCTCTCTCTCTCTCTCTCTCTCACACACACACACATATATGCACACACACAGGGTTAAGGCACTAGAAGTTGAAGTTGAATTTGGTCCTTTTCAGAGGTACCAAAACCAAGCCTTTGTTAACATATAGTTAACATATAGTATACTTATTTCTATATAGATTTTTCTAACGTGTTCTAAATCCAGAATTTGGCTTTCATATATATTCTAAGATATGTTTTCTAGAACCTTTAATGTTGCCCGCTAAACGCAATTGGAAACAATATTTAGGTGTTGTGATTGAAAAAACAAACAAACAAAAAAACTGTAACAAGTAGGCTTAACAATGGAATGTTTGGCTACATAGGTAATTCCAAATGGCAGTGTGATTATGCACCATTCATTTTGAAACTTTGTAAATAACGTTAGCATTGCTGTTTTTGAAGAAAGCCATTGTTTAGTCTCTCCCTTGCATCCTCCCCCCACTGTCACTGTCTCACACACACCTACAGTTCATCCCTCTTTGTCATGTCCTCGCTGCCAGCCAGAAACAACAGTGGAAAACTCATGGGAGCTGATGGCTTTCCAGCAGAAACTGGTAAAGAGCCGCCTATGCTGTTCTTATGGGGCCAGGAAGCAACACCAAAATTACACACAGTGCTGGGAAATCTGCACAGTGCTGTGAACATCAAATCCCCTAGGGGATGCTCTTGTCTCACTAGAGAGGGTGTAGGTGGGTCACTAGGAACATACCTTGCCACTGTGTACAGCCACCCCCTCTAAAGATCCCACCCAGGGAGGTGACCTGAGTTGGCCTCTTGTGATAGAGTAAGGGTGAATTACCTATGTGGTCAGATCTCATGCCTTGATAAACACAAACTTAATGAGACTCCTTACCTCATCTAATTATTTTTTAAATCAACAAATAAATATTTTACCTATTACAGTATCTACGGGAAAAGAGACACAGGATTCATTCAGATGAGTTTTTTTTTTTTTAAGCCTATCACAGCCACCAACACAAAACAAAAGCAACATGCCCCAACCCGATCCACCACAAAACATACAATAGCTGTTTCACTGAGAAAAACACAGAGGTAGTCGCTGAGTCTTTGTGTGGATGGTCTCCATGGTCCCCCACACTTTGGATGGATGAGCTCTGTGTAGCCTCCCAGGAGGTTAGAAGCAACCTTTACAGTTCAGGTGCTTCTGGGTCATCATAGCAACACACAAGCCACAAGCTAATGTTGGATAATAGTCAGACTCCATTTCTTGCCCTGATTGTGTCAGTTAATAATGTCTTCTTTCACTCAAAGAAGAAGCATCGCTCTCTCTACAAAGTTATGGTGTTGTCATTCAGGTAGCATCTAAAGCCATCTCACTCTGGCCAGCTGATTTGAGTCCCTTCCACTCTCTGCTCACATGCTCTTTTGTATTCTTCACTCTTACCTTGAATCAATTTGGTCTTAAACTCAGAGGTTAGATGAACATTGGCCAAATTCATAATATCAGTCCATTGATATGATAATATCTTACCCAGAGTCACATAGAGGTATGTGGGCCAAGCAGAGATAGAGATCGTTTCATCGTGTCACTTAAGACAATTTTGAAACATTCTGGTGAAACACAGACTATTTCCCATTTAAAGAACCAGACCAGATTGAAGATCTCAGCTCTTTACCCATGAGTAAGATGTCTTTTTGGAGGGTACACATGGAGGGACCCATGGCTCTAGCTCCATATATAGCAAAAGATTGCCTTATCTGGCATCAATGGGAAGGGAGGTCCTTGGTCCGGCGGAGGCCTGATGACACAGGGTAGGGGAATGCTAGGGTGCTAAGGTGGGAGTGGTGGGTGAGAAGTACCCTCATAGAAGCAGGGGGCATGAGGGAGTGGAGACGGAGACTGGGAAGGGGCATAACATTTGAAATGTAATAAATAAAATCACCAACAAAAAAGTTTTTAAAAAGTTGTCATTTTGGTTGTACTTCTTTGCAATAACTTGCCCAGCACTGACTAGCATGTTAAGATATCCTAGATTATTTATACTTGGATTTTAAATAGTTTCTAAATCAGGAAACCTGATATAGCCATGTTCCTAAATTTTGGTCACATTTTATATTACTTTTAAAGTTTTCTCTTTGTCAATACTTACCCATAAGGAGATCCGATTGATTAGAATTTAACAACGGCAGCTTATAGAAATAACAATCACCTTTGCTCACATATGCATATATAATTTATGAACCCATATTGCCACCCTATGAATATATATTCTGTTAGACTTTCTTAGGAAGACATGATGTCTCTTTACTCTAAACAAGGCACCGAGTACAGAACAAAGGATATTTCTAAGTCTTCCTTGGTGAACCAAGAAGTTTAGTTGGAATTGCCTACAAGATCATGGGAAATTGACTAACAGCTATATTGTCTCATTGATGAGTCTCTTCTACTCCAAGCAATTCTTCTTGCTTTTATGTCCTCAAGGAGGTGTAGGGAATTTTTAGTTTCCTTGGAAGGGATTTGGAAGCCCCTTGTGGGGTGCCTCTTATGTCTTAAGAGTCCTCCCTGACCAACTTGACAGAACGTTAGTGGGTTGAATCTTTCAAAGGCCTCATATGAATAATGGCAAGCATTCTGATTTTCAACACAGCAGTGGTCTGTCATGTCTGGAGTACTCCTCGATTACATGAAATATTTATGTGTAATATCTATAGTTTTCTGGGTTGCTTCTTATTTGTAGTATTTAATCCTCTGCAGTCTAACCGCATGTCAGATTCTGGGTCACATAAATTAGCAGAGTCAATATGTCCACTGTCAAACATCTTAAGTGAAGCTTGACCTTTAATTAGTGAAGGAAAGGGCTCTATGTTAAGTCCAGCTTCTCAGTGGGCTTAGTATGTAGTTCTCAGTAGTCACTTAAATTCAGGACTTCACATTTCACATCTGAAAGACAGAATGTACATTTGGTCTATGCTCATTGTGACCAAACGGGTAAATGGTTCCTATGAAAACATTCTGTAAAATAAAATACTCCATAGTGGTATCTGTTCACAGCAGTATCAACCATTTTGAGAAAAAAAAATACTAGTATAATTTAAAGATACACTGTTTGGAGAAATACAGTATTTTTCAGAATACTCACTTGAATGTAAAGCCTAGGATAAAGAAAAAAAAAACAGAAAAACAAAAACAAGAAACAAAAAACATCATTTAATTAGAAGAAATAGAACCTGTTAGAAAATAGGTTATATTCAAACAGAGTGATTTGAATATGTTATATTCAAACATAGAGTATATCTATACACTCAAGAGACATTTTTTTAAAAATACGGTTATGATAGCAAATCCAAAAGTGATGAAAACTTTAAGTCTTTTTTCCCATGATGAGTCAAACATAAGGGGGGGGGTGCTCCATTAATCTTTAAAGATTCTTTAATGGATTCTACACACAACACAAGTGTTTTCTTCATCCCCAGTAGCCTTTTGTATGCTTGTCACACAGCACATTTCAAAAATTTATTAGTCTCACATATCAAATTTTATGCACACTATGATCTTGTTTCTCTGTTCTTAATGTTCCCTAAGGAGGTTATAACTGTATTTCTTGCTAAAAAATACTTTTCATCATACTTATTGATCTCAAAGATGAAATATAAAGAGGTGAGTAACATGCAGTGAGCGAGACACAGACACTATACATCTTAAGACTTTGAGAGACACACCAATTAGAAGTTCTCAGCAGACTCTCACCCTTTGCACAATTTTTGCCCAGGTATTAGGCAAATAAGTCATAAATCTGACCTAATCTAGGTGTGACATAGCTTGACTTATATTTTGAAAGCCCCAGAAAAGGAAATTTATAATCACAACCCTTTTAGATCTAGGGTATGTGTAGAGCATATTATTAAAATGGTACTTATGATGAGTAACAATTAAAAATGAACAATTAGCATAAACATAAAATCTAGAAGGTCTATCCTCTTCTCCATTCTGAGACTTGGAATGTGTAGGAGAGTGTAGTTTAGCCAATATTGATGTGTGTGTGTGTGTGTGTGTGTGTGTGTGAGTGTGAGTGTATATGTGATAGCATGATAATACATGAATTGGCTTAAAATCATTGTATTACAAAGTGATACTATTTGGGAACTTGTTAAGGAAGGCCTTTCTAGTAAATTGATATTATTCATGATATTATGAATATTATGCATAAACAGAAACCTTCAACCTACTGAAAGTGGAATTTGCTTGAGTCTCTGAAAAACATACAATTGCCAGTGTCTGAGAATGAGGAGGGCCATGTACAATATGAAATGCAGAAATAATCAGAGAGGGCATTAGGCAGGGTGTGTAAAGACATGACCACGATCTGAATGAAGACAATAGGAAAACAAAGAAAGTCTAGAGAAAACTTGATCTGACAGCTGCTTTTGAACCATGACGGTAAACTGGTTGCATGAGTTAATTTTTGGACAGTTGGTAAGGACCTATCAAGGGACTTCTCCAGTTACATGTGAGAGCTGGTGACGGTGGACATCACATTAGTATAGTAGCTATACTTAATAGAACAAAATGTGTGAATTAAATCTAAAGTACTTGTGAATGAACAAAGTATAGAATGTAAAAGAAATGGAGGAGCAAAGAATGGCTAAAGTATTGGCCTTGCGTCATGAGAAAACTGTTAAAATTAGCTGAAAGGTGTGAGACTGGCAAAAAGTGAATTTTAAGGGGAATCTGCTTTTTATGATTTGTGTACTAGATCAACAAAAAATATTGTAGTCAAATGAAATGGTGTGCTGAGGATTTAAAGATGAAACTAAGCATTGCAGAGGTAACAATGGTGGGAAACATATATTTACAGTCATTACTAGGCAGACCACTCTGTATTAGAGTTCTCTAGAAGTAGGCACAGACACACACTTACTGCTGTTTATTAGACTGATTTATATGGCCAGGTCTAGACAATTCTTAAATATCTGTCTCTGTATTAGAGTTCGACAGGATCTGGTAGCTGATTGTTCCAAGAAACTGGAAACCTTGGAGCAAGATGGTCCAATAATTCAGTTTAGGCCATGGCTCGCCGGGGAGTTGTTGCTGTGAGTCCCTGTTGAAGGACTCTAGAAAATGGAATCTGAAGTTCACAGGATCATATAAGGAGATTAATCCCTCAGATACTAAGGAAGGATGAAGAATTGAAAGCAAAAAAGATAAATCTGAACACTGGGTATTTTAAATATTAAAATGATGATATGTATGTTATACTCTCCTGCAAGAGAGAAGGCAAGCTTTAGGGAATGGGTCTGTAATCCTAGAACAGGGCAATCTAAAGTAGTAACACTAGGAAGTTGGAACAAGAAATAATGATATCCCATGATAAAATAGAAAGGCTTAGAGGAGGTGACACTGTGAAATAAATGCAGGGAAGAAATCCAGTGGGAAAAGAAACCACCACAAAACTAGTCACCTCAGAAGGTATAATGAGTTTAAAGTGTCAGACAGGTAGCAGGAGAGCTTCTAAGGGGAGGCATTGGTGGCATTGTGCTCCAGTCATTCCAGTATGGGAGGTCTAAAAAGCAAGCTAGGTGGTTTGAATGACAAGTGTCCTCCACAGCCTAGGCCCTGTTGGTAGCACTGCGTGGGGGAAATTTAGGTGGTATGGCCTTGCCAGGAGAAGGATGCCACTTGAAGATGTGAGCTCTCAGCTGCCTCTTCCTTTTGCCTTCTCTGTCAGTAGATGTCAGGCTTTTCTTTCATGGTGGACTCATCTTTCTGGAAGCATAGCCCAAATAAACTATTTTCTCTTCATAAATTATCTTGGTCATGGTGTTTTATCACAGCAACAAAAGAGTAAGTAATGTAACAAGCTTGAACAAACCCACCTACATTTCTATTATCTATCTACCTATCTACCATCTATCATATATCAATATCTACCAATCTCTCCCTACTTATATATCCATATCTATCTATCTTCTATCTATCTATCTATCTATCTATCTATCTATCTATCTATCTAATCTCCTTATCACTGTATGCATTTGTATATTTACTACCTTTTATCATTGATATATCTATAGGTATACCTGATAATTCAATAGCATATAATTTTAAATAAAGTTAGTCTAATGCCAAAAAAAGAGAATTCTAGTAAAAGTGAAACATTTGTTATTTCCTTGATTTTATTGAAAATATCTCTGTGACTTTGACTGGGATTTCCTCTTCTAGAGCTGCGATTTATATATTTGCTATCTCTATAGTGTCCCCACACCCATGCACATGTTTATAGAGTTGAGGGGACTCTTGTTCTAAAGAGTTATGAAGTTGGGAGGCACCATTGTTATGGGGACTTATAAAAGACATTGGAAAAGAGGGAGGTGGATTTATCAAAACACAGTTGGAGGGTGTATACAATTTTCTAAGAGTAAATCCTTAGAATGTATTTGCTGTTGAATTTATAGATACTACTAAGAAAACATTAAAAATTGTCCTATATGATTAAAAACTATAGACCACCTCTTTGTGTCAAAGGAGGAATTATCAAAAAGATACGTAGTAGACTCTTCAGATAAAGGCTCCCTAGATCCCTACACATAGAATCCACAGTGAACCAGGTGGAGAACAGAAAACTATTCCCATAGTGGATGAGCGACCTTAAATGCTCAGGAAGTGGAGGGACTAGAGTTTCTCAGAAGATACGTGCTTGTATGCCTTTGAGGAAGAACAATTGTCTGTTGACCAGAAGTGTTCCAGGAATTCCAGGATTAAAAAACAACCCAGCCTTCTAGTGTCAAGAGCAAAGGTCACTGTGAAGACAGAAAATGCCTCCTGCAGAAAGGCACTGAAAGGACCATTGAGGACAAAAAGGTAGTGGGAAGAGACACTCAACAGAGAAATGGAGGCAACTGCAAAACCTCCTGACTGTAAATATTAATGTGCAAAATAGTAAAAAATACAGACAGTTTAAGAGTATTAGCTTGGGCCGGGCAGTGGTGGCACATGCCTTTAATCCCAGCAGTTGGAAGGCAAAGGCAGGTGGATTTCTGAGTTCGAGGCCAGCCTGGTCTACAGAGTGAGTTCCAGGACAGCCAGGGCTATACAGAGAAACCCTGTCTCACAAAACCAAAACCAATAAATAAATAAATAAATAAATAAATAAATAAATAAATAGTATTAGCTTGGGAAGTTTGATTGAGATAGTGAAAGATCTGTAAGAGCCTGGTGAGGTGGCACACAACTTTAATCCCAGTACTCAGTAAGCAGAGGTAGATGGATCTCTGTTTTGGGGGACAGCCTGGTCTACAAAATGCATCATTAGCAAGTCAGGGTTATATTGTAAGATCATGTATCAATAAAAGAGAAGGAAGGAAGAAGAAAAGGAAGGAAGGAAGGAAGGAAGGAAGGAAGGAAGGAAGGAAGGAAGGAAGGAAGAAGGAAAAGAAAAGAACACCAGAGTAGAGTACCTAAACTCAGGCTCAGTGGAAAGTAAAATCATGATGATATTGGTAATGGGGATATCAACAATCTGAAGAAATAAATGTATGTATATACTCATACATATGAGTATATATATAAATGAATATATATATATATCATCTCTCTATATATGTATAGATAAAATCTATAATATAATAGTGTATGTATATCTTAAAACTAACTCAGGAAGATATACAAGATGTCTCCAAGCTCAACTGAAATATTTGTGTCTTTACTGTTTCTCATAAACAACTAGCTGAGACTATTTTTACAAACACATATTTAGGGGGCAAACAGTTATACTGTCATAAATTCTCTAAGAGGACAGAATAATAATGCGGCGGTGCCAGGCTGCTTTGCTACCACTCAGGCTGGTCAGTTGTTATGCCATTAAACCAAGTCTCCTGACATTCCAAGAAGCTCCAAGAGTCTTTTAAGGAGAGTCAAAAAGATGCTAAAAATATGGATCATAAAAGTTTAGAAGAATCTCCTTCGACTTTGGGCCAAGACAAGGTAATCCATTTTACCCTTACCTTTAAACATCCCAATAAACATCTTAGTGAACACAAATGTGGAAAGGTATTTAAAACCTGTTTGGTTTTGACCCAGGACAAGGCTTTTGATGATTTTACATATCAAAGCAGACCTGGCCTTCAGGTTCTCCCAACATCCCTCAGTCCCTACTTGGCATATCCTACCCAGCCTAGGGACTTGGCTGCCCATTCCCTCAGAGGCTCTTGTCTATATAATCCAGACATTTTGGTCACTCTCTCCTTCTCTGTCTCCCAGTTCCCTGTCCCTTATTCCCTCCCCCAGCCCCTCCCTCTATCGCCCCTGCCCCTTCTCTCTCCCCACAGTGACTTCCCTGACCTTGGTCCTTGGGGCCAGTGAACTCCCCAGAGAGCAGCTCCCCAATAATTCCTGCATTTAATATAATCTAATCTGGTTTGAATTTCTGGTTGATTTGGCTCATTTCATCCTTGGAGAGATAATTTATCGAAATCCAGTGGAGACTGGAGAGGGAAGCATACCATTGCATTTTTTTCATGTTTGTTTCTACAAAATTCTGAAATGGGTTCAAAGAGAATTTAGCATGATAAAGATGAGATCACCATGAGACTTGTACTGTAAATGTGGGCAATGAGGACCTCAGTGCATAAGCAACTGTGTTCCTCACATCTGGGGCTGTCAATCTGCCTAGATCATTAGATATCTGACTACTTGCTTTCATTTTTATTTGGGTCTTTTCCAGAGTTGAATATCTATATTTTAAATTTTGCATCTACTCAATATTTATCACTTTCTTTTGTGATCTGATGTTAAGAGGAAACACCTGTGTTAGACTCTACAAGGCTGATGGAACTTTGGGATTGTGGAGAGTTGGAATGGTACAAGTCTGGAGCCTAATTATTAATTATCTTTGACTCTTTTCTGGCTTTTAACACTTTACTTTTGTTTTTTAAATTGTGGTGTGTGTGTGTGTGTGTGTGTGTGTGTGTGTGTGTGTGTGTGTGTGTGTGTGTGTGTGCGTGTGTGTGTGTGCATGCACACATGAGTGTACGTGCCCATAGAAGTCCTGGAGAGGGTGTAACACACCTTCTCTGAGCTCCTGGATCTTGGTGCAGGGAATGGAACTCAGGTGTTTTACAAGAACAGTGCCTGCTTTTAATTGCAGAGTCACATCTCTTCCCTCTGTCTTGGTCCCTTTAAAAGCTATTCATTACCCACCTCTGTGTCTAACTCAGTGTCTTGTGACTATCAGGTGAAATCTTACTGAAATGTCCTATGACACTAGCAATCGTTATCTCAAAGGCTGACAATCCTGTTGGTTGCATCTAAAGCTTCGCTGTTATTCACCCTTCTAGTCCATTTGAAATCCTTTTGATTTTTGTTTGTTTGGTTTGGTTGTCTTTCTTTTCTTTCTCCTCCCTCCTTCCTTCCTCCCTTCTTCCCTTCTTTCTTTTTTCCTTTCTTCCTTCCCTCCTTCTTTCTTCCCTCCCTCCCTCCTCCTCTCCCTCCCTCCTTTCTCTCTCTTTCTTTCTTTCTTTCTTTCTTTCTCTCTTTCTTTCTTTCTTTCTTTCTTTCTTTCTTTCTTTCTTTCTTTCTTTCTTTCTTTCTTTCTCCTACAGTACTTCTAGTAACAAAACAAAACTTAATAAAGTGGTTCCCAATTTGGATATGATGTTACAGGCAATCTGAGTCTGTGTTCTCAGCCTATGGCCAATCATATGTGGCTCCAGAAGAGACAACTCTCTCTGGTAGGATGGAAGCTATGGTTTTGTGCTGACATTTTCAACCCTTTTAAATTTAATCTTTGCTTCTTGTCTGTAAATTTTGCTCTTTTACCTTCTCTCTCACCAAACTTTACGTTTTCGTGTTTCTTCAAACTGTGTACTACATACCTCATGATATTTTTCTTTTGCTTCTAGTGTTTCCTGAATTCCTTCATTGGGACAAATGCTCTGTGACAGTGTCTGCTGCCTCTCTGAACTTCTATCACTTTCCTAGACTTTTAGTTCAGTTTGAATGAGGAAGTATGTGGATCTGGTCCAAACTGGGGGGTCTCACATGGTCTTTCAATAAATCTAAGCCTCTTCCCTGGTTTCCCTTTGTCCTCCTTTCTCTCAAAATATTCCTGTAGGCAATTTGGCTTTGAGAGCTATTAGTTGCTCATTATTACTTTAGATTTTTCTGATTTTCTGAAATTTTAACTTAAATTTTCAGTTCTGGGGAACCAAACATGTGCCTTACACATGCTGGGCAAGAACTCAACCACTGAACTCCCAGCTGGATCTCAGAACCTCTGAAAGGAGACAGAGTGTAAGATAAGTTCAAACATGCAGTAGCTTATTAATTTTTGTTTCCTTCAGTTTGTGTGTGCGTGCATGTATTAATGTTGGTGCCCCTCCTACTCCATATTTATCTGAATTTGCTGATTCCTTTCCTATTCTCACTCTGCTTCTCAGTGTGTTTACAGTGTGTTTACAGTTTGTTTACAGTTTGTTTACAGTTGCATCTTCAGCAAGGCCCCTGCTCTGAGATGGAGCCTTCCAACTGTTCTATGTCAGGTGTCTGCTGGTCTTCTGTCTTTCTCTGATGGGCCTTGCCCTCAGGACTGGTACTGCTGACCACGCTTCTCCTGGTTTCGCCTTCCATTCCTAAATGGAAGCCCTCAGCTTCCTATAGGTACCCACTGGCTATTTTCAAGTGTGTCTCTTCTCAGGTGAGCTAGACAGTTTTGTTGTCTTATTTCTTCTTCCTACACAAATGCAGAGACCATGATGTCTTGTTTTGGTGTCGGATTGTTTGCACTCACTGTGTTTGGCATTGTGTTGGCATTTTCATTGGTGGGTGGTACAGGTGCGGTGGTACAGGTCGGGTGGTACATGGGAGTTTTGACATTTACTCTGTTCCTTTTATCCAACCTCAGGGATTTTTGGAGACCTAGAACTAGACCTGAGTCATGCTACCTACCATATGCTCAGAATCCTGGCTCTTTAACTTTCACAAGAGGAACATTTTAGCCCATTAGTGGAGTTCCACATTAATATCAAGGAGGAAACTGGTTTAATTTCAAAATGGAAGCATTTTAATTTTGTTAGACTTCTATGAGACTTTTGGGTCTGTTGTTGGTAAGCAAGAACCAATACAAAGCTTAGATAAGGGAAGATAATAAAATAAAATAAGGGTCAAATGACATTGGAGGGATTAGTTTCTAATGTATCTCAAAAACTTCTGGAAACAAGAGCTGTAGTGTGTGCCGTCTCTTTCTATTGACTTTACAGAGACACAAAGGACAGCTGTGATCTCACGCTTCTTCCAGGACTTTCAGTGACCTTGGTTGACTGGCTCTCCACCTCTTCCATATTTCACTTCCTGTCACGCAGAGCTGAGCCAACAGAACTGTTTGTGCATATGCTCTCTGTGTATCCCAGTCAGATGGTAACGCTTTAGAAGTGTGCATTTTCTCTGGTACTTAACTAGATTCAGTGAAACCCAGTCCAACAGAAACTCCATGGGTGCAAGGGGCAGAATCATCTGATTCCATCGCCTCTGTGCAAAGAAAAATAGATATAAAGACTGCTTCTCAACCTATTATTCCCTCAGAATCCTTTATACTTTATTTAAAGCTAAAGCACACTTTGTGATCTAACATCGTGTGGCTGCAAATTCAGTTGACCGGAGTTAGAAATCTTCCTTTGTCTCTTGAAGAATGAGTTCAGATTAATATGCAGTAGGTTATCATAGCTTAGCTGTACTCCAGAGCTCACGTCCAATGTTTTGAAACGGAGTTACACATTTGCACTTCTTTCCTAATTGGCATAATTTCCTCTATATGTGTATTAATTTTATTAAAAGGTCTTTTTTAAGATTTAAAAGATGACATGATACTTTTCTAAATTCTTATGCTTCTTAGAATCTTTTTATAATTTTACCTCTTAATTCTTACACTTCATATAACTCTTATGGCTCTCTAATGGAAGTAGCATTGTGACTTCAAGACAGAAAGATTGACTTAATAACAATAACCTACATTATATAACCCACTTCAACTTGATAGCTTTCACGAACTCATTGGATGGGTGGGTGAGATTTGGTGAATGAACACAGAGCAGACATAAGACCAGCTCAAGACCAGCTCAAGACCAGCTCAAGGTCTTGTTTGAAGTCTTACCCAAGCAAGTGCTACCTGTCCACTAAATGCTACTCTGAGGGATGGAGAGATGCTGTAGTTAGGAGCTTCTGCTAATTTTGCAGCGGATCCTGGTTGATTTTCCGGTACCTGCATTTGGCAGCTCACAGCTGTCTGAAATGCCAGACCCTGGGGAATCCCATACCTCTCTTGTACTCTGAAAGTACTTTGCATGTGTAGTACATGCAGAACACATGTGTTCACATAAATTAAGTAAAAAAAAAAAAATTAGCCGGGTGGTGGTGGCACATGCCTTTAATCCCAGCACTTGGGAGGCAGAGGCAGGCAGATTTCTGAGTTCGAGGCCAGCCTGGTCTACAGAGTGAGTTCCAGGACAGCCAGCACTATACAGAGAAACCCTGTCTCGTAAAAAACAAACAAACAAAACAAAAAAAAACTTAAAATAATTTTGTTCAACTGTGTAAAGGTTCCCTGACTGCTGCACTGACAGAAAGAGGACAGGGGACTTACCACACCCTGATTGGTCTTTCTGTTACGGTCCTTATATAATCTCTGTGAAAAGACTTTTTTTTTTAAATTCTGACTGAAGAAATTGTTCAAAGGTGCTAACACTTGTTACTAGCTAGCTGTGCTAGTCAGTCACATATTTAACTATGTAACTCAGCATCTAACTTGAGCACTGTGTGTGTGTGTGACAGCAGCATGCTGTTTCAGAAATAAAGTGATTGAGATATAATAGACAGAAAAAATCAGAACAAACAAAAATTCCAAAAGCAGTTCATAAGACATATATATATATATATATATATATATATATCTTGGATTTAAAAACAAACAAAAAACAATAATAACAACAAAAACCCTATATCAACTAAGAACGGAAAATAGTTTATTTTTGAAGCCTTCGTAATTTAAGATTTCTGACCCATTATTTTTGAATGGACTCTCTATCAAACTACCTTGTGTGTTTTTCATTTTTTCCCAAACCATCTCTTATATATCTGTTGGAGGAAAATATATATGTTTAATATGATGAGTCAAGACAACCACTGAAATTAATGAGGTTAAGTATAATGAATCACCATGAGATAATTGAATTATAAGAAAAGCACATTTGAATGAATCCAGGAAGTGTATTAATTTTCCTTAGTTTAATGTCAAGTACTTCTTGCAAAAGTTGTTAGATTCTGTGTGAACTAATAGCTGCCCCCCCCCCAGATTTCACAAATACAAAGGAAATGTGTTTTCCATGAAAAAATGGGCATTGTTTTTCTCATTTTGAGTTGCAAAAGCCGCATCTATCAAGCTCTGTTTGAAAGTTCTACCATATCTTCAATTTCAAGGATGCTCTCTTTTGATAGTGATTAGCCACTTTTATCTTCCAAGTAATTGTTAAAGTAGTTTCTTTATAGAATACACATCATTGCTTCAACTCATAATAACAAATAAGAAAATTCATCTTATTTAGTCTCACTTTTGCAAAATACCCTAGTTACTTTTTTGTTGCTATGATAACGCCCCATGACCAATAGTAACTTCCTCTGGCTCTCACAAGGTTCTATTTTAGATGCTTAACATTTCTATGATCTGGGGTTGATAGCACCTACAGTGATGTGCAAGGATTCATTGTATAGTCTGTATGTGTGATTGTAGCTTTCCCTCCTTGGGAATTCAGGGTTTGTGACTTGCTTCTAATGCATAGAGCCTTACCAGGCGGGAAGAATGCTATTGCTGTGGCTCCCTTGCTATCTAAGGTGCCATCATGCTCCTGGGCTCAGTCGAAATGTTCTTCTTTCTGGTTCAGTGAAGTAATTGTCCATGTGGAAAAGCACACAGGACAAGGAACTAGGAGTGGCCTCCAGGACCTAACGAGAAATCAGGACCTTCATTCCTACAGACACGCAGAAGTGAATTCTTCCCACACCAGAGGTATTCTCCAGCAATGCTTCAAGGTGTGAACTCAGCTCAGCCGACACACTTGATTATTCTCTGGCAAGATCCTTAGCAGCCACATACAACCAAGGATATCTATGAGTGCAACCCAGTGCAAAGCAGTAAAGTTACTCAAAGCATTTGGTTTTGTGATTTTTTTTAATAAAAAGATTTATTTTGAAAAAAAAAAAAGACTTATGGATTCAGAGGCATATATCCTGCAAGGCTATGAACTCAAAGCTTACCTCCAGTGATGTACTTCCTCCAACAAGGATGCTCCACCTTCCCTGACATCTATCCAAACTTGAAACAAAGTGACCAGACATCTGAGCCTGTGGGAGACAGCTCATTCAAACTACTGCACAGGCTGATTCCATAGGGACCCAACATTCTGTCTTCAAAGTCTTATCAGAACCAAAGAAGCGTCAGCGGCTGCTGCTTAATGTTCTTGATGAAGGGATCTCATTTGCTGTTTCTTTGAAATCCTAAATGCCTCCATAAAGCAGAGCCAAAGGAGTCAAATATTAATACCTATTAAAGTCATCCAAGAAACACTGCCTGGTCTTGAGGGATAAACTGTCTTTAAGTACAGGCTTCACTGCCAAAAACAGCACATAGTTCCAAATTAAATATGCTTGGAATGCAAGGTTGCTCAATGGATACCAGAGCTTGCTGGGCAAGCATGAGGACCTGAGTTCAGGTTCCTACTTACTCTGTAAAAAATCCAGGTGTGGCTCATACAGCTGTAATTTAAGGGTTAGATGAAGGAATATTTGATAGGACTTAAAGAACTCTTCAAATGCTTTCCTTGCCAACTGAATTTTAATTTTTGTTCTGAAGACATTGAGTCATTCTAACTTAATTCATAGGCTTTTTGTATTAGATATGGTAAACAAAAATAACCATTATGTGCAGTGTCCCAAACCGTCACCTATGGTTTCTGCAAGTTTACTGAACTCTTGACAGTGCTTGGCTGCCTAACATGATGCTCATTACCTCTAAATACCAAAGAAACCCAGGGCCCACTACTGTCTGTGGGACCATTCATGCAAGGACCTTCAGTGAGCTGACTCTTAGCTCATCTAGGACGGCACTGGGTGTTTCCTGTAGTCTCTTTCCTCAACAGGCAGTGTAGGTTTAGGTATCTACCAGACCTCCCTAGATTTAGTGATGCCAGGATGACTCAGAAAACCTAGGTCATAGGGATATCCATAGTGTGGCGTATTGCAGGAAAAGGAAACCAAGGACAAAAGCCCATGGGGAAAAGTCCTGAGGAAACCTAGACACAATTCTCTGGAATTGTCTCTCAATGGACTTACACAGGATGTGCTCACTCCCTCCAGCAATGGATTGCAACATGTCTGCAGTCTTTATCTACCAAGGAAGTTAGTTCATTAAAAGGCTCGTTTAGTATGCACAAAGGGCAGGTCACAAATGCTATCTGCCTGGTTTCTCCTAAACGTTCAGAATCTCAGAGGAATGCAGGGTTTTGGTGCTAAACCAAACTGTTTGTAAAGCTAGATCATGCAGAGATACTATCCAAAACTATCATGCAATCGACTTTTACCAAGGATAGCTTTCTCAGGCCTCATGTGGATCACTCTTCTCTCAGCGTTAATGATTCAAGCTTACTGTCTAGCAAAGACAAAATTGCACCAAAGGAAAGAAAAAGCTCTATGGTCCTCTTGAAACCCAGTTTAAGAATTGACATAAATTGTTGCTGCTGACATGGCTTTATGGACAAAAAGAGTCATAAATTCAGGAATAGATTCATTTTTTCCCATCTATCTGTCTGTTCTTCCCTCCACACTTCTCTCTCTCTTTCTCTCTCTCCCCTCTCTTGCCCCTCTCTCTCCCTTTCTCCCTCCCTATCTTTCCCTCTCTCCCTCCCTCCTGCCCTCCATCCCTTTCTTTCTATTTTTTTTGTCTGTCTGTCTTTCTGTCTTCTTTCTATCTGATTTTGTTTTCTTCTTCTTTTCTCATAGAAGCTTACGTAGTACAGACTGGCATCAAATTCTTTCAGTCTCCTTCCTTCCTTCCTTCCTTCCTTCCTATCTTTCTGTCTTCTTCCCATCTGTCTGTCTTTCTTTGTTTCTTATAAGATCTCATATAGTCCAGACAAGTATCAAATTCATTCTGTAGAAAGGACTGACCTTGAACTTCAGTTTCTCCTGCTCCTATCTCCTGAGTGTTTAGATTACCAGCTTCCATTATTATGTGTAGTCCAATTTGGTGCAAGATATTTTACCCGGGGCTTCATATATATTTGGGCAAGTACCATACCACTTGAACTACAACCCTAGTTTCCCCTGTGACCTTCGTCATGTGGTATTTGATACCCCTCCCATCTCCTTATTTGGAATTACCATATGTCAGTCAGGAGTTGGTACTGAGGATGTAGTTAATCTACTGTCCTTGTAGAGCCTCTATCCTCTGTGTTAGAAATTTGGGAGAGTCTCATGCATTGCTTGGTCCATGCTCTCTCCATGATGAGAATTCATCGCAATTGCATTTTCACCACTTCTGAATAAGAGTCTCAACTTCTCAATCTTAGGTGCTGTCTTAGTTAGGGCTTTACCACTGTGAGCAGACACCATGACCAAGATAACTCTCATAAAGGACAACACTTAATTAAGGTTGGCTTATGGGTTCAGAGGTTCAGTCCATTATCATCAATGTGGGAACATGGCAGAATCTAGGTAAGCATGGTGCAGGCAGAGCTTAGGGTTCTACATCTTCTTCTGAAGACTGCTAGCAGAATACTGGCTTCCAAGCCAATAGGATGAGGGTCTTAAAGCCCACACCAACAGTGACACACCTACTCCAACAAGGCCACACCTACTCCAACAGGGCCACACCTTCTAATAACGCCACTCCCTGGGCTGAGCATATAGAGACCATCACAGATGCTTAGGACTCAAACTAAGTAGATTGAGCTAACAGATTTTGTTTTGCCCTTCTGTGGTTCCATGATCCCTGTACTCATTCCCAAGGTGTGGATTTGCAGTAAGAAGGCCTCCATCTCTCATGGCTTCCTATATAACCAGAATAGATATCCATCAACTCCAGCTCTAGGGGCTCACAGTAGCTACATCCCAGTGATGGACTGTAGTCACTCTTACACTCAAGAGGATAGGCTCCCAACTGGACTTAGCTCTCTAGCCATCAACCAAATATAGAGCAGACACCACCTGGAATGCAAGTACTAATTTTTCCAAGAGATCATCCAGACCTTCTCTGGCAGCAGATGGAGAAGACTGGAGGGAAACTTTCAGGATAGTCAAATATAGATGCTAAATTCTAAATTCAGAGAGGCTAATTACATGGAAATTAGAAATAATTGATGTCTAACACTAATTCTTCTTGACATTTTCAGGTTAACTGTGCTGGCACCAAACCATACCACTGCTGGGAAATCTCATGGCTTTTACTGGTCACAAAGGACAGCCACGACAGTTGCATTTCAGTGATATTAAGTATGGCCCCAATACCCCCAATACCAGATTTTAGCATGAGCTTTAGAGGAACATTCCTCTTTGGACTCTTTTCTCTGCACAGCATTTCTTGGCAGGACAAACTGACCATATATGCCTAAGCAGAGACTTGAGCACACTAATTACTTTTCTCACGGGTTAATGATCTCATCTCTTTGATTAGCTTCTCACACTCATTTGTTCTAACTTTTAAAGCCAACTGAATGAACAACCCTACCCGTGTTATAATGATGTATGAAGCGAGGACCGTTCCTTTCAGTGAATGAGCGTCATTTTCTCAAATTTGAAATTTGGGAGTCAATTTTTGATAGACAAGCATATATACTTCCTGAGTAGTCATAATAAATGCTTAACTCAATATCCAAAGTAAAGACACAACAGAAAAAGATGTTTACATTCAACAAAAATGTTGTAGTACCAGTTACAATTGGGTTCTAGTAGGTGAAATAAGAATACACTGGAATTGGTGTTCTTGAAAAATGATATGACTTTGTTCTTCTCAGTGGTTGGAAAAATTCATTGTGCATATGTGTCTCATTCATATATATATATATATATATATATATATTCCTCTGTGGTTGAAACTACATTAGTAGTGTTTGTGTTAGAATTCATTCCTGTCTGTCTCAAGACACATAGAGTGATAGTAAATAGTCAACATACTTAGATACTTTCCAAACATTAGCCCATGCATGAATGAATGTCTGTATATGCATGTGTGCACTCACACATACATTGCATTTGAATTAAATTATATTTGGACACATGATAAGGTTAATCTTAAAGTGATTGTCAAAGCATTACTCTACAACCTAGAAAATAGCCTCCTTAATTTCCTTTATAAATTGCCTAAAGTGTCAAGTCTGAATGCTGTTTCTGTAAGGCTCTGGCAGGGTAACTCTCCACTGAACAGTACTAATGGGAAAATTGACGAAACCTTGAAATATCTGGCAAAGATTTAATTTTCCACTCTATATCACAAGATATTTTGGATATAGCTTCTGTAATACTTCTCTTAAAGAATAGGCTGAGTTCATCTTTTTATGTCATATGCACAAAGGGAAAATTAATAACTGCTCATTATTGCCAATAACCTTGGGGTCATCTCTATCCCAATCAAGCATGGCCCATCTGTTCTAAAGATCCATGTTCCTAAGACAGAGTTGGCCTGGCTGGGGTGGAGGAGTGGGTCAGAGTGGCAGGAACATCTCTGTTTAGTCACTTGAAATAACTCCTGGAAAGAAAACTTTCCCATCCCAGGGCTGGAAAATCAGTATCAGCAACAATTGTTTGTTGCTTTGTATTTTGATGGAAAAAAAAAGTTTTAAAGGACATTATTTAAAAAAAAAAAGACTATGTAAATCAACACAGCCAACATTATTTAGTACTTTGATCATGAGCAACACATAGAAAGAAACCCTTAAATATGTTACACTGATTATGTTGTGGAATGTTCCTTCAAATTATTAGACTTAGAAGATTGTTGCTAAGATTTTTTTCCCCCAAAAAATGATGATTCTTGGCAGGCAGAGTGTGATTTTATTCACAGGAACATTGTCTTAGGAAATTTTCTTGGTAGGAAAATGTTGAGGAGAATTTATAGAAAACACTACTCAGAAAAACTTCCTTTTCAAGGCAGTCTGTGAGAAAGCTGGCCCCGTCAAGGAAAAAAAAAAAAGCCTAAGAAAATATTCCAAAATGAATCATGGAGACTTTCTCTATAAACAGATCTCATAAATATTAAGAGCATATACTCTATCTTGAAAACGCCGTAAAATGTATTCAGTGGAACTGTGTCTAAGATGTCACAGAGATAGGCCATGGTGGTCCCCTTACTTTTTTCCTTCTATTTACTTAGCTATTTTTGTTGTGCCTTATCCTGGGAGCTCAGTAGTGGAAAATCTGAGTAAGTGGGAGACACATTTTGAATTCAGTGGAATTGCTGTACGTGGATTGGCTAGAGTATGACCCTCTACGGAACAAGCATCAGTCTTACAAAGACAATCTGAGAGTTAAAATGGAGAGCCGAGCAAGGCATGCCGCACGTGTGTTTCATCTGTTGGTTAATTGGCAAACCTTCCTTGTAGTTCAGATCCCTGAAAAACTCCAAACATGAAGCCCAAGGCGCTTTCACCTGGTGGCATATCAGTTTCCCACTATGCAGAGCATCTAAGAGTCAGAAGAATTATTAAGGAGAGATCTACCGGGCACAGGTTTCAGGGCATGAGGAGTATACAGCAGTGTAAAGGGAGGTGAAGCTCTTAATTCCACATTGACCAAACAAAAATAGTAATTAGTACTTATTTGCAACTTATTAGAACCCAAGCATATATTAACTTTATTGCATATATTAACTGAATGTGTCCTAGGAGTACTTCGGTTCTCCCTTATTTAGAGAGTAGGAAGTGGCAATAATTGATTGGAATTATTCTGTCTACTTTAACATATCAATACTTTATACTGACATTACTTCTCATACCTGTTTTTTCCATCTAGTATCCAGCCTCTCACCAATAACCGGATCTTTGGAACCACTTCCTTGTGATGGAGGTGCCATATCACTACCCGTGCTCTTGATTCTAGACACGTCATACAGATAAGAAGGCAGGGTGGGGGGAGAAAAGGAAGAACCGAATGATATTATTTAGCTAAGATTGGTCTGATTGCAGGGGTAATTCAGGCAGTATGGACTTAATTGGTGCAGAATGAGTACCCTCCAGATATGCTCTATTGGGTTCTAAACTCTTCCACGTCTTGACCAAACTACCCACTGGTAGGAAGCCCAAGAGATCAAGGTCAGAGCTGTCTGCACCACATCCATCTTTGTCTTACCCTTCTTCTTTATCGGCTTCTCTATTCCTCTTCCTCCTCTCCCTGGATGGCTATTGTCCTGCCAAGTCTTTTTCTGGAGCTCTTTCCATGAACTTCCTACCAGAGAGTTTATAAAATGTGCTTTTACACCCCGAAACTGCGAGGGACACAAATCAGACAAGTTCCTGCTCTGTCTCTTGGCTTGTGGAATTTTCCTTTTGCACTTCTAACTTAATGCTTTCTGTAACTGCCCTTGTTACTGACTGGTTCCTCACGTCTGTTTATATCTTACCTTCAACATCAAGATCTGGAATTATCAATTGAAAGGAACTGGGGGTGGGTATGCCAACCTTCACTTAGCAAATTCAACAATGGAAAGTATCATAAATAAACTCTATTTCCCAGGAGTAGCATTATAGTGAGAAAGTCTGAGGCGGAACACAGACACCTCAGGTGTGTGGCATGATGGGTTCCCATTTTTGGTGACAGCCATTTGGAGATACATTCTAAAAAAAAAAAAAAAGTTCTCTGATAAGTGTTAGTTAAATAAGCCACAGGAAGCCTCCTTGGAGACATACAGCTTGAGTCTTTTCATTGTAAATTTGCTTTGAGGTCCACTGTATTCATTAGGACTTTTTCCAGTTCAGGCCTCCCTTGTCTTTGTCTAAACAGAGACACATTTCTTCTAATTGCTATTCAATTTGCTATTTTTAAAGGTTGTATGTTTTAAAGCATGGTTTGGAAAGTTTTATTGGCCTCTGGTGTTTCCAGTTTTGAATCTAATTTGTACCAGCTTCGTCCATAGTCAGTGATTGTAAGGTCTTATTTTACAATGAGCGTGAATTTTAAGAAAATGCGTATACTAAAAGGCAAACTTTCATCCAACTAGATAGGATATATGATTTCTTTAGTGTCTTTTGTAATCGCTCCATTTCTTCTCTAAATTCTCTCCATGTTTTGCTTGCCTGGAAAAGGTCCGTAGATGATCTAGCCAGTCAACTTTCTATCATGGATCAGGAAGGCACCCATGATTCCTGACCCCCACACTGGAGCAGCTCTGATTAGTTGACGGCTCTTGGAGAAGAAGAAGGACTTCCCCCACCCCAGAGGCCCTGGTAGGTCACCTATATTTCAATAGATGGCTCTGTAATGTATATAAAATTGGACTTGATAAGTTATTCTTTAGAAGGATACAGAGCTGGGGGTAGGGTAGAGAGATAAGGGTAGATCTGGAAAAAAGTTAAGGTTAAGAGCAGAATATAAATGTGATCAAAACAACAATATTATCAAACTATTAAAATATTTTTTAAAAAACAATTTTTAAAAATTTATCTCTATTTTTAATTTTGTCTGTGTGTTGGTATGTTTACTTGAGTGCATTTTAGTAGAGTCTTGAAGAGAAAGTTGGATCCCCTGAAGTTGAAGTTGGGCAGTTGCCCAAATTGGCAAGTGAACTAGGAGCTAGGGCCCTCTCTCAAGACAGTATGTGCTCTTAGTCACCAATCCATCTCTCTACTACGTAGAATTTATTTATCAAGCTTAAAAGTAGATGAAGTTCAGGCTCTATGAGCTCTACTTTTAGGAAATGAAATGAAAATTTGAAAGAAGTTAGACTAAAATTATTTTACACTTCTTTCTTTTTATTTACAAATTATCATTCTATATTTAATAATTATTTTACATATTTGTTGGTACTTTTATAATTCCTACAATTATACTCAGGGTTTGTGAATTATAAATGCACATTAGTATTGATTAATAGCACACTTTTAAAAATAGAATATAATATTGATTTAAAATCTAAACATAGTGAAAGCATTGTACTGAAGTCATCTAATATTACTGGGTGAAGGTCAATATATGAACTTAGGTACTTAAGTGTTTCTTTTACAAGCTTGGATGTCCTTGTGTTTGCTATATAAATATTTAGAATTACAATAACCTCTTGGTGGATTTATTTTTCTTTAATGAGTATGTAGTTTCTTCACTATCTTTTCTGATTTATTTTGGTCTCAAGACTATTTTACCAGATATAGAAATGATTTGCTTCTAGGGTCAATTTGCTTGGGATCTATTTTTTTATCCTTTTACCCTAAAGTAATGTCAGTCTTTGTGAATGTGTTCCTTTGAATACAGCAGAAAGATGGATCCTCTTTCTAAATCCAATCTATTAGTCTATATCTTTTAATTGAAGGAAATAAAAATATTAATGTTATCAATAAGTTATCAATGAGCATTACTTATTACTTTCTGTGATTTTTGTGGGTTTTCCCCCTTTCTTTTGGTATAAAATGCCTTGGTGTTATTTATTCCTCTTGGATGCAGTTAGCCTCTTCAGAGTGATTTTTTTCTTCTTCTAGTGTCTTCTGCAGAACTGGATTGGTATAAACATTTCTTAAATTTGTTTTTATTATACAATTCCTTCTTTGATGGTAAGTGATAGTTTTGCTGGATATGGTAATCAGTTCATGGATCTACAGGGAAGAGAAGATGGAAACACTGGGCAACTTCAATGAAACAGTCTTTTCCCAACAAATTCATACATATATGAACTCACAGAGACTGCCACTCGATGCACAAGACCTATACAGGTTCAAAACAGACAAAAATCCTAGAATGCAGAAGGAAAAGTGAATATAACGTTTTATTCCCTAATCAAGAAATATTTTGCAAATGATATGTGCTGGGAGAAAGAGAACATCAGTCTTCTTCAATGGAGCAGCACAGGGCAACCAACTCCTCTCCAAGGCTAGACAACACAAAGTGTACTCAATTTTTTTTTTATGTTTTGTTTTCTTTATTTGTGTGCTTTTTATACTCCAGTTTTATTTTTTAGAGCAAGAATGAATATAAAGTGGGTGAATAGGACAGGGGAGTGGAATCTGGGGCAAGCTGAGAGAGGGGACTGAACCAAGCTACACTGCATATTTTTTTAATCAAAAAATATGTTCATTTTTAGTTTTCTCTAAAATTGCTGAAGAATTTTATACATTTATATATATAATTTCTCTTGTATATATAATTTTTCTGTCCTGAAGTTAGATGCAGACTCAAGATAGATCAGTGATTTGCCTTTTGAACATGCTGCTGTTTAAGTTATTAAAATGTACAATATTTACATGTAGTGGATATTTTACATAATGAATGAAGGGTTGTAAAGTCAAAAATACTGATGTTAGAAGGATCATTTTTAAGTAAATTAATGTAAACATCTTCTAGACATTTCTTTTCTTAAACTGGTAAAATCCAGGTAACGCAAAATGTATGTCTTAGCTTGTTGGGGGTTATTATTATTACCATTGTTATTGGATTAATGGTATGTTTCTTAGAGGTATATTGTCTTGTCTTTTTCTTTTAGAATCATTTTAATAGATTTAAATTTACATAATGAGGTCTGATGAAAATTAAAGGCATCAATAAGAAACTCAGTGAAGTGATTTAGTACTTAAAAGTGGTTAAAACAGGAATTCCACACAATTTTCATCAGGATGACCAATCAGAACAGGAAATACATACGGAAGTATATTTGAGAAATAAGTCCTAACAGAGTATAGTGAAGAATGCAAAACAGTTCATAAATGATGAAATCCTAGGTAAGTACTTGACCTAGAATGCTCGTTGAGGTTGTAGCATTTGACCAATGATTGACTGAGATATTAGAAAAATATTCTAGAAGATGAATATTGTAGACCCTCACTGCTTCAAACAGCAATGAGGCTTTTCCTTGGCATTGAACTTAATTTCTCTACTTTGATTTTGCCATTTGGGGCAGCCTATGTGTGCCTAGTGACTTCTAAACAAGAAATCTCAAGCACATAACGGCAGCCATTCTACTCTATGTGAAATTCTTTACTGAGTATTTATATTTTATAATAAATAAAAAGAGAAAAAGCAAAAGACATAACTTAGATGAATGTGTTATATATTGAAGAGTGAAATTAATGATAAGTAGTAAGAAAGTATGAATAGAAACATAACACCTAGCTTTGAAAGTAAATTTTAATTTAATAATATTTGTCTAACATTTTATTTTTTAAAGCCCGAATTATAATGTTAATATAGTCTAAGTCATTGTAAACATTTACTATTTTTAAGAACCCAACAATAGCCTTTGTTGAGTATAAAGTATTAACCATATTATTGTTATCTTTATTGATGTAACTAACACAAGACACAGGCAGCTGATCTATTGTTTCACAGAAACAATTTCTCTTTGAGGTCTGAGTTCTTGTTTAGTTTAGTCTAAAAATACTGAGGTGAATGTTAAGGGCTATAATAAGCTATTCTATTGGCTGCCACAAGTGGAACAATATACACAGAGATGTGCTTGTTATCATAGGACAAACATAGAAGCAATGGGATTCTGTCCTGAGGAGATAACAGCTCTGATGGTTACAGAATTAGACTTCAGTCTCTCTGCTCGATAGGCTGTCATAGCTTTCTGCGTTTTGATTTCGCAGCTACTTTATGTACACTATTGTACACAATAAGTGATTTTACATAAAGGTGTCTGTTAATAGGTAATATTCCAGAAATGTGTGGTGTGTGTGTGTGTGTGTGTGTGTGTTTGTGGTGTGATAGATACACACTTGTGGGTAGGGTGTAAGCACCCCTGTGAGCATGCAGAAGCCAGAGGAGGACATCAGATATCTTGCCTTATGTCCTGGAAACAGATACTTTCACTGACTCTTGAGTAAGGCTATTAGTCATCAAATCCAGCAATCCTCATGTCTCCGCTCTGACACAGTACTGGGGTTTCAGACCCACGTGACTATACTTAACTGTTTTCATTGGTCTGGGAATTGAGCTTGGATACTCACGGTTGCACAGCAAGCACTCCCTCTATCAAGCCACACTCCCAGCCCCCAGAAACAAAGGTTTTGTAGGTCTTGTTTCCCACCAATGAACATCTTTAGATTATTTCCATAGGTGAAGTAATGAAACAATGTTTTTTTTTTCCCCTGGTCCTCATAGTTATTGATCTTTCTAATCATATCAATGTGTGGCTAATGTATTATTTATATTGTTATCAGCTTGAACCATGCGCAGGCCTCTTGGGACTTCTCTATAACTTTAAACTTATTCTCAGAAGACTCCTATTGTTTTTCTAAACGTCCATATTGGCAAACTCTGTATAAGTACTTGCGAATGTACAGGTAGACTTGTACTGTTCCTACCATTCACTTGGGAAGCTTCTTAATGCTGTGTGGCGTGGATAATACAATCCCACACCTGGCTGAAATGCTGGGAATAAGTACAGAGAGATGCCTGGTCCTAAACAGGACATCAGTGTTATCCCGCTAATGTTCAGGGGACATCTCAGAAGGGGGTACTAGAACCAGAAAATGAGGAACTGAGCAGCAAAAACAATATGTTATGGACATAACAGCCATTGCACTTAAAACTCAAGGCAAGTGTGCTTGTCTCTGCACATGATTCTCTCTACCAATATCACACTGTGGATAAGGGAGAACCATGAGTCCTTTTCTGTCTGGGGGGCTATTGGCAGCTACACCCTTTTGGAAAAGAGTGTGGCATTTTCTTCAATAGTGTAGCCACTGTTAAATTAGCTTTACCCCAGTAAATGGTATCACACCCAAGCTCAGAGGAGAAACTCTAAGGAAAGCCAGTGTATAACACAGGAATAAGACATTCAAGTGGGAGGAGTTGGGAAGACAGAGGCAAAATGGAGGTGGGAAAAAAATCACAAAATTCATTACATACATGTATGGAACACTTGATTTTCCTTTAAAATATTAATGTTATACATTAATTGTGTGTGTACTGTATGTGTGCCTGTGTCTGTGCACAGGAATATGGGTGCCCTCAGAGGCAAATTACAATTTTATTTGTTAAGTGTGCCTATGTGAGTATGGGCATGTGCACAGGAGCAGGCTGCTTTCAGAGTCCAGAAACATGAGCTCTGTTTTGAATTGAACTTATAGCCTGTTGGGAGCTGTTTGACATGGTTTCTGGGAACTGAACTCAGACCCTCGACAAGAGCATCGCAGAATCTTAACAGCTGAGCCATCTCTCCTGACCCTCTTTTCTACTTTCTTTAAACATCTTCGTCTATCGTAGCACATGCTCGCGTTCGTGTCTTGCTGGCTGTGTTCTCAAGTGTCCTGTGACCTAGCCTGCGGACGTTTGCAGTCTGCACAGTTATGTTTATTTATGCTTTGTTTCACATTTGTATTTGGCCCCTGTGATTTATACAATTGTTCCTTACTCGAGTTGTCTCAATGTGAGCCGTCAGATTGGCGAAGGACATTATCAACAAATGACTCTGCTGAAAGGAGGTGCACTCAGCTCGGGCCAAATGCTCTCCATCAGTTACTGTTACAGACAGCCTCAGGGTTGGCCCCCACCCTCCCTTTCTTACGCACAACTGCCACAGACATCACATCGGAGTACTTGGAACGGAGCCTGAGTGTCCTGGGTAGGACTTGGCATGGAAATCTCTGACAGCAGAACTTGGCTTGGGTTTGTTTAAATAAAGTACTTCACATTGAACTGCAGGAAAGGAGAAAAGAGGGAGGGATGTGAGAGGAAAGAGAGGAAACTTCTGCCTTGTTTTAGGTTATCAGAAAAGACAAAGTACTTAAAGCCTGCCTGGTCTACAAAACAGATGAAGATATTGATAGAGAATTTATAAAAATTATTTTAAATCACAGAAAGTCTGCACAATGAGTTTTAATCTTCTCTTTTTAATTTTATTATTACTAATGCCATTAGCTTTTCATTCTTTTTTTTAAATTAGGTATTTTTCTCATTTACATTTCCAATGCTATCCCAAAAGTCCCCCATACCCACCCCCCCACTCCCCCACCCACCCACTCCCCCTTTTTGGCCCTGGCGTTCCCCTGTACTGGGGCATATAAAGTTCGCAAGTCCAATGGGCCTCTCTTTGCAGTGATGGCCGACTAGGCCATCTTTTGATACATATGCAGCTAGAGACAAAAGCTCTGGGGTACTGGTTAGTTCATATTGTTGTTCCACCTATAGGGTTGCAGTTCACTTTAGTTCCTTGGGTGCTTTCTCTAGCTCCTCCATTGGGGGCCGTGTGACCCATCCATTAGCTGACTGTGAGCATCTACTTCTGTGTTTGCTAGGCCCCGGCATAGTCTCACAAGAGATAGCTATATCAGGGTCCTTTCAGCAAAATCTTGCTAGTGTATGCAATGGTGTCAGCATTTGGAAGCTGATTATGGGATGGATCCCTGGATATGGCAAAAAAAAAAATGTCCTAGGGATTGATGCCTGAGTCAGTAAGTGCTAAGCGATCGAACCAAGAGCCCTCCAGTTCCCTCTGAGAAACCCGTGCCTTCAGTTAATCTAAATTTTCTGATCTTTCTCTCCTACTTTCAAGCTGTCCTCAGCACCATTGTTGACTTACTTGTCTTTCTCTAGAAGACAAGATTGTGCCTTTCTCTAGAAACAAGACAGTTGATTCACATTTTCTTTCCTTCTCTTCCTCTCCTCTGCTTCCCTCTCCCTCTGCCCTGCCCTGGGGCCACATATTCATGTATGTATGAGATGCACTCTCCCATACTGGTGACCAGAGGTTGACGTTAGATATTCCCCTCATCACTTCTCTAGCTTATACTCTGAGGCAGTGTCTCTTCACCAACCCTTATTGTTTTTATTAGACTGGCTAGCCAGGGAGTCCCTGGGATCAGCCTGGCTCCACCCCCCAGTGCTGGGTCTAAACACATGCCTCTCCAGTTATTTTTGGATGCTGGTGAAGAAAACTCAGGCCTCATGCTTAAGCAACAAACACTTTACCCACTGAGCCAGCGCCAGAGCCCGGTCGGTCGTTCCAAGTCTTCTAAGATGGAAGTCTGGCCCTCTTCTCTTTATCTTCCCTATTGTTCTGCTTCAGACTGTTAATTAGGATTTGGGGTTTCCGGAAGCAGAGATTCACAAAGAAGAGCTCAGTGGGGAGGGCAGCCTGTAATAATCTGACAGCTGAAAAGGAGCATGGTAATTGTGGTGTCGCAGGCCTTTAATCCCAGCTCTGGGGAAGACAGAGGCAGGAGGATCTCTGTGAGTTCGAAGCAGGCCTGTCTACACAGAGAGAGAGAGAGAGAGAGAGAGAGAGAGAGAGAGAGAGAGAGAGTTCCAGGACAGTCAGGACTACACAGAGAAACCCTGTTGCAGAAAATAAACAAAAACAAAACAAAACAAAAACAAAAAAAACAGAAAGAAAAAGAAAAGAAAGAAAAGGGAGAGATTTTGTAGCTGCACCCTTGGTCTCCTGGAAGGTAGCTGTGTGCTCACCTGACAGGGTCCCTTCGCAGTTGGTTGCTCTGCTCTCCTTGTCATGTCACTTTGCCACTTCATCTTTTCCTTCCCCTGGCCTTTTTACAGCATTTTACAGCCTGTGCCACCTTACTCCAGACGTCGTACTGAGCATACGGAGAGCCTTGCTGTAATTTTTGCCGGATTTCAACCTTGTTTGTTGAAACACATCAGTGTTGCCTTTGCTTGAGAGAAGTCGGCATACAGTCTTAGCTATGTGTTCCTAACAAGGAATAAGTAGACCAAAGTGACGCTTACTGCAAGCTCCCAGTCCTTCTAATGAGAAGATGGAATGCCCCACCTCTAAGCCCCACCCCAAAACAGGCAGCTTTTAGGATATTTGTTCTGCAAGCCTCATTCTTTTCTTCTTTCCCTGTTCGTTTTGGAGAATTTAAACTAGACACTGGGTGTAAATGCTTTAGTAAATTCAGTTTTATTGTTCTTCAGTCAGATGAACAATTCTGTGTTTGGAATGTAGTTTGTTTTCACCAATATTCATGTTCAACCTTGGTTCCTATTGTGAAAATGTTGCACGTCCTCAGAGAATTACAGGACTATTTAGGTTATGAGGAAATATCCTTAGAAGAGATTAACAAAAGTGGGGTTGTTTGTGTTTGAGAGATTATTATTAAAGGGTCTGACTTCTCCATGAGCTCCTGCTTCTTTTCTGCCTTTCATACATGCACAGGTGTGTGTGTGTGTGTGCTGTGTGTATGTATATGTGTATATGTGGTATATTTGTATCTATGTATATGTATGTGTGTATATATGTGTGTATGTATATGTATGGATGTGTGTATCTATGTGTATGTATATGTGTGTGTATGTGTATATGAGTGCATGTATGAGTGCATGTATGTGTGATATGTGTGTACATGTATGTGTGTATGTGTATATATGTGTATGTGTTTGTGTATGTGTTCATATACATATGTGTATTCTACATATGTGTGTACATATATGTGTGTATATGTTTGTTATGTATGCATAGGTATGTGTGTATATATGTATATGTATGGTTGTGTGTATGTGTGTGTGCATATATGTATGTGCTTGTATGTGTGTATGAGTGCATATGTATGTGGGTATATGTATGTGCGTGTGTGCATGTGTGTATGCATGTGTGTGTATGTATATAGATATGTGTGTATGTGTTTGTGTATGTGTTTATATATATGTGTGTGTAATTATGTGTATGTATGTGTGTGTATATATGTTTGTTATGTATGTGTCGGTATGTATGTGTATGTATGTGTATATATATGTATGTTCATGTGTGTGTCTGTGTGTGCTATCTGTCACTCTCACAATGTGACCTACTATCATAGGATCCTCATCAGAGGCAGAGGTTGATGGGACTTCCAGAACTCTGAGCTAAATGATCCTCTTTCCTTAAGGTAGTGAATAGTCTTTGATATTTTCTCACAACAGTGTCATTGCAGTAAGAAACAGCGTTTAGAGATTTTTACATCATTTGTTCTTCCTATTTTCTTCTGCCTCAAATCAGTCTCTCAATGGATTTGTACCTCTTCTTTTTTACTCATGGTCTCCTTGATCTTATACCATCAATGCGGTCCTGTTTACTCTCATTTTACATTGCCATGTCTCCCCCCTCCCCAGACACCCCTTTAAACCACTTTTTCTTTGGATTCTTACAATCACCAGTCTCAGTACAGATGCCAGAAAGCTTTGTATTAGCTAGATTTTCTTCATAACAAACTACATAGAAACTAGTGTATTTGTAGTCAGGCCATTTTGCTAAATCCTTGCCGTGATCTCACCGGAATCCTTGCAGACGTGTATCTGTCTTAGTTATTGTTTCAGTCACCACATAAAATCAGAATTTCAATGCACATTCTAGACACTGCTTGGTGCAATGAAAGACATTACGCTGTGCTGCATCCTCTTCCCCTCTTCTTCCTCTGCCTTCTCTTCCTCATGCTCCTCCTCTTCCTCCTCCTCCTCTTCTTCTTTTATCCCCAGACAAGGTTTCTCTGTACACCTCTGGCTGTCATGAAGCACGCTCCATAGAGCAGACTGGCCTCCAATTCGCTGATCTTCCTGCCCCTGCCTCCGGAAAGCAGAGATATAGGTGTGTGCACCACCATGCCAGGCTTGTGTTTATTTCTATTAGTAATTTACTTGGAAATTTTAAAAAGTTACTTTATCATCAAGAATCATTTTGGCACAATATTAATTCAGCATGAGGTCCCAAATAGTTGGTCCTTTAATCCCCAGGCACTGAAGTTTTATGTCCAACTATCCAAGCTGCTCATGAGGGAGTACTTCCTTTTATGTCTCTTTTCAAATATATTTGTCATCTGTTACTTCCCTTGCTCTGCTGCAAGTACCCTGATGCCTGCACTTCCTGTTGACAAAAGCTTGCACAGTTAGTTACATGTAACTAGGGTGACGGTTTTTACGTGAATGAGGGATTGAATAGAGGCAAATGGAATAACACAGTTTGTCAGATGACACTTCAGAACATAGGAAGTCACCCTTAAAGGACAGAACAGCTGAGATCACAATCCCCTTTCAACTCAGTTCTTTCCTATACTGTCATAGGTGGAGCATCGGTTCCATTGGATCATCGATGGCTCTTACCTTAAGAGAATGCTGTAGGTCACAGTGGAGCGAGAGTGGAGAACATGAGAACTGGGCCTTCTGACCTTGTCCATCAACTTCGAAGACTATCTTTGTGGTTGAGCATTCTCCTTCTTAGCTTTTTCCTCAGGTATAGAAGTGAACCCATAACAATATCACCTGTGCATTTCATCCCAGAATAGTGTGTGTTTTCTGTTTGTGTTCCTTGGCTTATTTATATTCTTTTCAGCATCTAATAAAATCTTTGACTCCATCCTATGATCCATATTACATTCTAGGGACTGGGACCAGAGTGATACTTAGCATAAAGTTGTGAATAAGAGAGTAAAAAAGTCTAAGAATTTCATAAATTCATTATTGTTAATAGCTGAGTAGTACTCCATTGTGTAAATGTACCACATTTTCTGTATCCATTCCTCTGTTTAGAGACATCTGGGTTCTTTCCAGCTTCTGGCTATTATAAATAAGGCTGCTATGAACATAGTGGAGCATGTGTCCTTATTACAAGTTGCAGCATCTTCTGGGTATATGCCCAGGAGAGGTATTGCTGGATTCTTCAGTAGTACTATGTCCAATTTTCTGAGTAACCGCCAAACTGATTTCCAGAGTGGTTGTACCACCTTGCAATCCCACCAGCAATGTTGGAGTGTTCCTCTTTCTCCATATCCTTGCTAGCATCTGTTGTCATCCTAAGTGAGGTAACCCAATCACAAAATAACACACTTGATATGCACTCACTGATAAGTGGATATTCGCCCAGAAGCTCATAATAACCAAGATACAATTTGCAAAACACATGAAACTCATGAAGAAGGAAGACCAAAGTGTGGGTACTTCGATCCTTCTTAGAAGGGGGAACAAAATACCTATGGAAGGAGTTACAGAGACAAAGTTTGGAGTAGAGACTGAAGGAACGAGCATCCAGAGACTGCCCCACCTGGGGATCCATCCCGTAAACAACCACCAAACCCAGACACTATTGTGGATGCCAAAAAAGAGCTTGCTGACAGGAGCCTGATAAAGCTGTCTCCTGAGAGGCTCTGCCAGTGCCTGACAAATACAGAGGTGGGTGCTCTCAGCCATCCATTGGATGAAACACATGGTTTCCAATGAAGGAGCTAGATAAAGTACCCAAGGAGCTGAATGGGTTTGTAGCCCCATAGGAGGAAAAACAATATGAACTAACCAGTACCCCCAGAGCTCCCAGGAACTAAACCACCAATCAAGGAAAAAAACACATGGTGGGACTCATGGTTCTAGCTGCATATGTAGCAGAGGATGGCCTAGTCGGTCATCAGTGGGAGGGGAGGCCCTTGGTCTTGTAAAGATTATATGCCCCATTATAGGGCAATGCCAAGGAATCAGGAGTGGGTGGGTTGGTGAGTAGGGGGAGGGGATAGGGGAATTTTGGAGAGGAAACTAGGAAAGGGGATAACAATTGAAATGTAAATAAAGAAAATATTTAATAATAAAAAAGAAAGAGTAAAAAAGTGAATTTCTTAATGAGTCTTTTGTTTTGAGATAACTCTACCACATAAGCAGTAGATGTCAAAGAGCTCAAGAGAAGAATACAACAATATAAGAAGACAAAAATATAATAAACAATATTACAAGCAAGGGAATGTCAAAGAGGGCATTTGCAATTTTGATGAGTTAGCCGAGAAACTTCACATATAGACTGTGAGGAGAGGTAGTCCAGACGAAAGGATGCCGGAGACTGTGAGGAAGGTGTGCACATGAGGAAAGACAACCACAAAAGCAAGTAAAACTGAAATGTGAAAATGGGCAAGCGTGAATAGATGAAATCAAGGTGTTAATTGGGAGCAAGAGAAAAATCAAATAAAGCTTTCTCTTCTGCTTTGAAAGAACGGCCTTGATGCGACCACTAATAATATTGGACTTGCATTTTAACAGGACCATTCTGGTTAAGAATTTGCAACTAAGATGTGAAATAGAGACAAGACCAATAGGTCTTGAGCTCAGAGCCTGAAGGTAGTTGTGGAAGTTGTACCAGGGACTGGCATTAAAAGTTCTTGAAGCAAAAGCTGTAAGGTTTATGGAAGATCAGATATGAACTGTGAAAGAGAAGTGAAGCATGGGCTGGGGACTTGGGGACTTGGGGAAAGGGTTAACTCCCAAGTTCTAGATGAGGACATTCTGTCCTTCCCACTTCCCTTCCACCATCCCAGTCTCCATCTAAGTGCAAGCAGTGGTTGGTTGCTCTGGGAAGGAGCTGAGGAGTTCATCTTGGACATGTTGGTTTTCAGTGCTTCAGTACTTTAGACTGAGGCTATCTAGTTGGTCACTGAATTCAGGAGAGAGTTTTAAAATGGTGATTAAAAACTTTAATGTCTGCAGCATCGGGTGGCATTTAAAGTCAGAGGCACACAATAGACTTACTGAGGACATAGAAGTGAAACTATGTAGTTTTTAGAGGTTACAAAAAAATAGACTGAGAAGTAACAGGTAGGAGGAAATGGGTATGAAGTTTCCTGGAAGTACAGGAAAGAGGCTTTTGAGCACAAACGACTTCTCCATTGTCAAAATCCATTGCTAGAGAAGAGGGTTGAAGCTTGGCATAGGCTCTAGGGTTGTCTCTTAGTTCTCACCTTCAGAGTGCCTAAGCATGCAAGAGCCACGTGGCAGTTAATATCACTTGTCAGCGTCACAAAATTTAGAGTCACCAAAGAGACTTACCTCTGGTTGTGTCTATAAGAGGTTATCTAGATTAGGTTAATACAAATGAGAAGACTCACATCAGTTATGTACTTGGTTAGCATTGGTCAGTAGTCCGAGGTCTTGGACAGAGCAAAGAGAAGAATGCTAGCTGAGTGCTAACGTTGGTTCATCACCATCATGACTCTGCTGCCAGGGTGGGACACACTCTCAAACCATAAGACAAGCAAACCCTTCCTTCCGAAAGTTGCTTGTGTCAAGTATATGGTCACCACACCAGGAAAGTAGCTAAGGCAGTCAGGACAAGGAACTGGGCACAGGTCAGGAGCATAATTTAGACATTTCTCTCTTTGATTCTCGCTGAAATATATTCACCTCAGAGAAAGCCGCATGGGGCTATTTTCCCATCTGCATAGTTCCCTGAGAAATAGTTTCAAAGTGCGTTTCAGGAAAATGAATGCCTTTCTCCTGAATGCAGCATTTTCTAAGGACACAATTCTCCATTTGTATTATGGAACCCATCCCGAGGGGTCCCAGGTTGAGAAGTCCCTTCCAATACTTTTTCCAGCATCCCCAGAAGAACCCCAGTGGCCTTATGTTGGGAATCTGCAAATGAAAATTCCTCAAGACAACAGTTGTCTTTAAAAAAAAAAAAATGAAAAACAGCATCTGACAAGTGACTAGAAAAGACTGAACACTAAAAGCAACTTCTGTAAAAAGCCCAGGCCACAGAGACAAAGAGATGGTGATGTTCCTGTGACCTAGTAGCTACTATTGTATTAGAGAAGAGGCAGGAAGAGGCCCAAAGGCAGGGGCTGTGAAGTGTGAGGGCTGGGCCTGGCTGGAAGGGGGTGGAGGAGAGAGCTTATGAAAACGTCCTGGGAAGCCTGCCAAAGAGTTCTTTCTCTAGAGATAGCTAGAAAGAGCATAAATAAATAACAGTGACTCACCCCGTGTTATGCTGGAACCCTCGCCCAGCAGACCTTATTTACGTAGGAGACAAGCCTGTGATGACTCTGGTTGTTTGCGAGAACACAGCAAAACCATTGGATCGAGGCCCCCTTTGACTCAGATTACCAGTCTTGAGACTGTCAGTTTTATTTTCTTTGGGAAACTTGGAAAAGAAAACAAAAATCCAAGGGTGACCAGCAGAAACTCCCATGAGATGACAGCGCGTTCAAGACGTGGGACTTAGTGCTGCCAGGGACTGCTTATCAAATCAGTTCCCAAATCTTAGAAACTCACAGCATTTCAGTGATTTTTGAGCAAAGCCATCTGCCGTTTCCGTTCCCTCTGATAAATCATATGGAAAGAATACACTCAAGGTCACTGCTCCCTCAGCCTCAGCAGTCACTTTGCGTTCTCCTTAGCGTCATCATCTGTTTTACCATCACGTGTGTCAGGAGCTGTGAGCATTTTGACATCTTCTGTATAAACAAGCCTGGCATATATTTTCATTTGTCTCGGAGTATCTTTAGGAAACTGTCAGATATATTTTGTTGAGTTTGCACAGGTAGGAAATCATATTACTTGCAAATGTTCCCTTTCCGCTGACATTCATTCAAAGCTTTCATGGATGTGAATACTCTCAAAACATGGCTTCTCTCTATCCCAGCTAATAAGATGTCCCTTCGTTGGCATGATTCTTTCGTAGGACGATGACAGGCCTAGAAGGAAGCAGTCACAAGTATACCCTAAGGCAGTAGTTCCCAACCTTTCTAATGCTGACCCTTTAATATTTACATTACTTGGATCCTCATTGCAGTGACCCCAAACCATAAAACTATTTTTTCCATTTTCATAACTGCAACTTTGCTATTGTTATGAATCGTCATGTGAATATTTTTAGAGATAAAGGTTTGCTGAAACCGTTGTGGCCCACAGTTTGAGAACCACTGCCCTAAATGGTTTTCATTTGTTTATTAGTATGCCCACCATCTCTTTGCTAGGGCTAGAAATTTGAAATTACACAGCAGGTGAAGAAAGGGCTGCATTAAAAGGAGCACAAGGAAGGAATGAATAAAGAAGAAAGGAAAGAAGAAAAATGGAAGGAAAGAAGGGAGGAAGAAAGGAAGGAAAGAAGGAATGAAGGAAAGAAAAAACAAGGAACGAAAGAAGGAAGAAAGGAATGAGGGAAAGAAGGCAGGCTAGCAAATATGGTGAAGTATGTCTTTCTGACTTTGCCGAGTAATATAATATTAGAATGAATGTATTTTTGGAGAGTGTAGGAAGGGAAATACCTTAGAAGCCCAGAATCACAGTGGTTTTCTTTCTTCCTTTTAATTATTCTTTCATTGTTTTTAAAACAATGTTTCTATTAATTCACTGAGAAAATGTATCCGGTGAGTTTGAACATATGCACAGAGCCAACTCCTCCCATCTCCACCCTTCTCAACTCTTCTCTCCCCTCACCAAGTCTCAGTTTTCTCTTCTCCCCTACCCACTTCATCTTCAGTTTGTTGTACAACTACTCCTGAGACTAGGGCCTGCTCTGGAATGTACTCAACCTACCCGGGTCATGCCATTCACGAAAACCGACTCTCCCTCCCCCACCAGTTATCCACACCAATAGCTCCTAGGCTAGGGGTGGGATTTGGCACCATTTCTTCCATTCACTGTAGAACCTTGTCTGGCTTGAGCTTGGACAATTTGTGTGCTTGCCATCATAAACGCTGTGAGATCATATGTGCAAATGCCCTGTTGTGTTTTGTTGAAGTCACTTTCCACCTTTGGCTCCTATAATCTTTTCACCTTCTCGTCCCCAATGGTCCCTGTGCCTCTCTGGGATTGGTGTGATAGGCATGTACACTTGCACTGAAACCTTTCATGTTCTGCATCTTGACTCAGGACCTCTGCTAATTCTCAACTACTACAAGAAGCTTCCCTGATAAGGGTTCAAAGATGTTCAGTATATTTTAAAAACAATTCCACTCTTTGACACTTTCATACCTGTATATAGTATATTCTGGACATACCAATCCACCATCCTATTTTCCTATTCCCCCACCCTCACCAACAACCCCCACACTATCAAGACCATCATTGTTGCCCATTGATTGCGGTCTATGAGTGCCACCTTCATCATCTGGAAAACGTAATAGCAGGGAAACAAAATTCTATTTTAAAAAAATAATAATTATAACACAGACACCGTTAAAGTGTTCTCTCAAGTGTCGGGAATAGTTTGGTTTAACTTTGGCCCTCAGAAGACACTGACTCACCCCAGATATTATACAGCTATGCAGGTGAACACACAAATTCACACAGAGGCACAAAGATATCACTATGTGCGCGAGCGCACACACACACACACACACACACACACACACACACACTTTAGAATAATGTTTCAATGATTCTAGCCTGTCTACCTTTTAGGGATCTGTGAGCTCTCTGACCCCTACAATGGTCATTTTCCTGTAGTGTTCCCTACCTAAGGGCTTGAAATCCAACTTAATCAACCTTGGGTCACTCCCACTTCCTTTCAGCTAAACACTGAGAAGATTAGCATCTTCTGTAAGAATTTCCTGTGAAAGGCTTCAGCCAGTGCTCATGGTTAGGAAGTAGGGACACCATTTGTTGGATGCGTATTGTCTATCTGATTACACCTATAGAAAGTGACTATAAATGCAGCTGCTTGGATCCACACAAATTAATTCTCTTCCTGTAGGTCAGGTCTGACATGTAGAAAAATCTAAGGTGTCCAAGGCATGCTCCCATGCCCTGAAAGCACTGACGTACATATATCCTTCAGCTCCTTGTTCTCTAGAGCCTGCTCGCATTCCTGCTTTCCAGCCTGACCTCCATCTTGAGAGAGCCAAAGGTGAGACGTTTCTTTGACCGCTCGCCCAGTGTCACACATCTTTTATCTGACACAGCTGGTAGAAAAAGCTGCCTCTGCTTTTTAAGAATTTATGTCATTTCATCAGGCCCACCGGGGTTATCCCAGTAATCTCAAGGGCTGTGACCTTAATCGCATCTGCAAAGTGATTTTTCCTGATTATGTAACAAAGTCACATCTTCCACGTTTGGAACGTTAACATCTTTACAAGGGAGCCTAGTTTTCTGCTTAGCACAGAGACAGGCATTGATGATTAAAAATCTGAGAAAAAACATGAATATGTCCTTCTCGCAGGAACAACATCCTATATTTCCGTCCTCCCGTTTCTGGATTCCTACTATATTCTGATGGGTCAGGTCTTACAATGAACATGTTGTGCTTTCCTGGAGCTGCAGGCTTCTGGAGATATGTGTGTCTCTTGCTCTCAAAAGTCTCCTAAATTAATCTCAACCACTCTTGGTCTGGAATGTATATAATTATATGATATACATTTATATGTTTTTTGCAAACCAAAAACCTTTTGTTGTTGTTGTTTGTTGTTGTTGTTATTGTTTTAACCAGTCAAGAAACATATACCAGGTACTTACCATGGAAAAGCCACTCCATATAAGGAACTCTGAGTTAGGAACTATGACGTCATCCCCTTTCAAACAAATTACATATTTTAAACATGCTAGAAGAGGTCTCATGAAGTTTTTCTGTAGAAGAGTTCTTAGAATAAGCTTTCTGTGGTGGTTCCAGTAGTCTGGAATTTCTTCCCACTTCATACTAAGCTGTGAGGGACAATTTTCTCCAGTTTTTTTTTCCCCCACCAAATACACAAAGGGGTCAGTAACCCACAAGGGAGAAACAGTCAATTTTAGAGCACTGCATTTTGGAATGTGTTATAATTTGCATCTGAAATGCTCCCAGAGGTCCTGTGTTGGAATATCTGGCAAACAGATTGAGGCCTTGTTCTGAGAGGGGTTTTGAAAGCTTTGGGAAGTGGAGTGTAGCTGTTAGATCCAGGGCACTAGGAGCAGGCCTTTGAAGGTTCTACCTGCCTCTACCTTTGGAGGTTATTATAACTCTCTGCTTATGGTCTACACCATGGGAAAAGCCAACTGATGCAGCAGCTTATTCTTTTGAGGAAATAACACTGGTGGTGTTTTGGGCTTATTGCTGATTTTCCAAGGCTCCATCCAGTCTCCTACTTCCCTGAAGTCTCTTCCGTTCACATCTCTTCCCTGCTGCTGTTAATAAGCACACGAACCTTTTCTTAAGCGTGAGTATGGGACACAGAAGAACTGATTGTCAAATAATGGCTGAGCTTGAAGGTTATTTCTGGGTGCTCCTTTCCTTTGTTGAACCCCTAAAAAATGGTTCTCTGGATAGTCCCAGTCCACCAGTAACTGGTAGGCATTTGTGCACTCTAATTCATGTGTGAAATGAAAGTATGCAGAGCAACATGGGAGAAGGACTGTGTTTAAGGCAAAGACCTCTCTTTCCCAAAGTAAAGTAAAACGAAATCAACTGAGGGGATAAAAACAAAATAAAAATGTCCACATGGATGAAATAAAGAAGGGTTGCTTTCTGTTACAGTCTTTTAGAAACTGCACATTAAGAAACATCTTTTCCCCCTTTTTCAAGAGAGTACACTTGATTCCTGTAGGTTAAGACCAGCTGTGGGTGGCTTGTTCTCAACTCCCACTTAGGAATGCATCCAGTCCCAACTCTCCAGATCTCACTCGTCCTTCCTTGCCTCTGAGTACACTAATGGCAGGAAGATGCGAGGGTGTCATTTCCAAGTCTTTCAGGTGTCCTCTGCTGAGAGTTCTGCTCCCTATTCCAGACAGCTGTTTTTCCCAGAGACTGCCAAACAACAGAACCCTAAATGACTCTAAGGGATGATTGCCAGGCTCCTGGACAGTAGGACCTGTGGGTAACAGGTGGGTGATGTGCCTTAGGGAGCTATGCGAATCCACACACTCACACACAATCACATGGGTGTGAGCAGAGCTTGTTGATGAGAGTGGTATGTATTTTTTTCATATTCTTCCCGTGGTGTTTCTGTCCTTCCCTCCCAACCTCAGGCTTTATTCTGTTACTTACAATATCCCTTCCTATGTGCCAAACCCCCAGCCACCCCCGTTTCCTGCATATGACACGAGCAGAAACTGTGTTGTCATCTATTAGTTTTATGACTTAAAGTCCATTTTATTTTGCTTGGCTGGCAGTTGCAGACTGAGTGATGAAGACAGGGAGAATTCAGTAGCCATTCATTGCTGTTAAAGCTTGGCTTTTGTGCCTCCGACTTGAAGGGGTTGCATGGAATCCATTTGTAGAAAACTATAAATTTACAGGGTAGGAAATCATGGAAGAGAAAGATGGAGCTGCATCCTGCACTATCATTGGGAACTCGATGCCCTTGGATGCTTTTTCATAAAGAACTGTGAACCCAGCTCATGATCTAGTCTTCCGGCCCATCTCTGCTTCCAGGATCACATGACCACGTGTCTTACCTTCATTTGGAAAGGTTTAAGAAGACTGAAAAAGAAAGGATTAATTCAGAAGTTTACTTGGTCTTGTCTAGTTTTGTTTTGCCCAGAGTGTGATCGCCTAGAAATGGACAAATAAATGCTCAACATGTCAGAGTCCTGTAGTCCACGCCAACCCTTTTCTTCTTAGTGGCCTTCTCATGACAGAGCTTTGGTGACAGATTGCACTTGAGTGGCTTGCAGATGTCACCGAGTCTGCAAAGAGCCAGAGGGAGACTTGAAAACTACTATGAGACAAGGATGCAATTATCTCAAATGAGAAGCAGTTACATGATTAACTTAGTGCCCTGCTCACCACAGCCCCGGGACATGCTGGAAAGCTCAGAGCTTCGTCCCGTTCACATGTTCCATCCAAGTGACAAAGCCTTTAGAGAGCGCGCATTATGGTCTCCAGTTAAAAAGTGCTCTTTTTTGTATTGTTCAGTTCCTGATTTGAAATAGTGTAGGGTTTTGGGGGTGGCATGTGTCATTGGAAACAAACTTCTGGGCAAATCAGGTTTATTAAGGGAGACAATGATGACTTTTCTTTTTTAACAGACTCTGGCGGGGAGAATTATGCAACTTCCCACCATGAAGACTTTTGTAATTGTAAATTCTGCTACCTTTTAAGGAAAAAAATACCACCAGCCTGCAACTTGAGAGCTTTTTATGAGAACCAGGCAAGGGCTTTTCCTCTGCACACATCTGTCTTCATTTGATGTGTGTATGCTTGTATGCTGCCGATTTCATGCTGGTGAGCTACATCTAAAAGTTAGAGGATGATTTGCTTAGATCAAGCGTGTGTGTGTGTGTGTGTGTGTGTGTGTGTGTGTGTGTGTGCGTGCATGTCCCAAGGCCATACACATATTTTATATATTACAGGAAAGGAGGCTTGCTTTGGACTCCGTGGTCATTATTCTCGGTGACCATTGTTTTTAAGAAAAAGAAAAATCAATAAATGGAAGTTCATTGTAAATGGAGGGTTTGGGCCTATTTTCATCAGTACAAACAGAGGATAGGGTGTCAAGTGACCTCCTTAGACATCTTCATCATATTTGGTTGTTCCAAATTTGTTTAGCTTGATAAAAGCTTGAGAAATGTATGAATTATATGGTTTCAGGTCCTTTCATGTCTAGGAAATGAGTATCATAGACCTATAAACTTTGATCTCAGGATAACGTCTTCAGGATCTCGACTAAGTTTTAATAAACACGTCTTTAACTTCTTTCATTTTAGATGTTCATCGGTGGTTGCTTGTTGGTATCAACCACAGTTTATGAGTTGGAGTATCCGTCTTCCAATAGGAACTCAGACCAGTCAGGGTGGTGCATGCCTGTAATCCTAGCTTTTGGGAAGCAGGATTAGGGATTCAAGGTTGTCTTCAGCTCCACAGTGAATGCGAGTTCAGCTTGAGCTATATGTCCATAAAAAGAAAAAGAATAGTCTAGAACCTCAAGAATAATTCATGATGGACTGAGAGTGTGAACCAAAGTGCCCATATATAATGAATATTACATAAAATTTATTTCCTATGCTATATTTCCCCTCAACTTAGACCATACTTTGCACACTACCTTTTAGATTAAAAACCAGAATTTTAGTCAATAACCAATCAGCCACATCCTGAGAATCTAGTGACCTAATGTCATGCAGGATATGAATTCCAGTGCTAAGTTTCAGTCTTCTCATTGTGTTTGTAATATTTTAATGCTGTTAACAAAGTTACAGTAGTTTGAGTGGAATTTGGGTGCCATATATATATATATATATATATATATATATATATATATGTATTTTAATTTTTATGTACCACATTAATTCTGAAATCTAAGAAACCTATCTGAATATTGATAAAAGAACTCAATGGTTATAAGAAAATAAGGAATGAATCTTAAAGCTGTCCTTTTGGTCTGCCTTTCTCTTTTGTTACCTTCATAGTTAGCAAAACCCACTTCTGAGTGGCTTTGAGTACTGTGGGAAACTTTTATCATAAACTGGGATCAGTTAACTCTTCTGTTACCAAGATCTCAAAGCTTTTTATGACTATCACTTCTTTGACTCCTTTCTGAAAATCCAGACCTAAATTTATTACAGTAGAGTTGGACCTTAAAGTGGCAGAAAATCCAAGACCCAGCCTTTATTTATTAGTGAATGGACTTTAGAGTTTCTGTTGGCAATACTGTATAGATGATCTTTTGAGATTGTTTTCCTCCTGTATTTGTGGATCCATTCTTTTCTTTTATATCACACCTTTTTTTTTTTTTTTTTTTGTCATGCTATGATTTATTTAGTGTTTCACTGTGCCTGGTTGAAAATGTAATCTTTATGAATCCTTGGTAAATAGATACTGTCACAGTCACTGTCACTACTGATTAGGAAACTTAGGCTTAACTATTGGACTGAGCACAGGCTCCCCAATGAAGGAGCTAGAGAAAGGACCCAAGGAGCTGAAGGGGTTTGCAGCCCCATAGGAGGAACAACAATATGAACCAACCAGTACCCCCAGAGCTCCCAGGGACTAAACCACCAACCAAAGAGTACACATGGAGGGACTCATGGCTCCAGCCATATATGTAGCAGAGGATGACCTTGTTGGGACCATCATTGGGAGGAGAGGCCCTTGGTCCTGTGAAGGAAGGCTCCATGTCCCAGTATAGGGAAACGCCAGAATAGAGAAGCAGGAATGGGTGGGTTGGTGAGCAGGGGGAGGAGGGATGGGGTTTCAGAGGGGAAATGAGGAAAGGGGATAACATTTGAAATGTAAATAAAGAAAATATCTTTAAAAAAGAAAAAAAAAAAAAGAAAAAAAAAAAAAGAAGAAGAAGGAAACCCGGGCTTGTCCAGCTCAGATTCGTCTCATTTCCTGAAACTGCTGACTCTTTGCCATTAACTACTGTCCATTGGTAGTGACTTACTCAAGATAATAATGTGGTCAATGGCTTAGAATTCAGACCAAGATTTTATGGCTTTCCTTGTTGGAGCAATTCCTGTTAAAGTTTTTGAATCTTTGCTTTTATCATTATTTGATACACTATTAATGACTTGTCTCTTTTTCTTTAAAAGAGGCTGAAAGCAAGAGTAATTCTGTGGACTTTTGATTCTACCCAAAAATGTCTCTTTGAAAATCGTTGCTTGGGAAATTGTGCTTATAATCAATCTCTTAGCCTTTTTTTTTTTTTTTTTTTCCTTTAGAAGGAAGCTACATTTTTAGGAAACACACTTAAGGTATCTAACAAGTTAAATAAATTACTGTTATATGATTTAAAATGCAATGCTCTAAAATAATTTATTTAGTCATAGTCCATGTAACCTCTTGCCTTTGACTGAATATCACCCAAGAAGAAAGAGCATCAATAGAAAATTTGCAATGAATAAATAGATCTAGTCAAGGAAACCAGTTTTTGGTGTGCATCTGAGCAGGGTTGGCACTAGCAAGCCTAAGCTCTTGAGGGAACTTGAACGAGATATTACTCATTGAAGGCTTAAGAATCTACTACAGACATATCCATGGCAACAGCCGCAGCACTTATCGGACAGAACTCACACCATGCCATCATCACCCACCTTAGATGGCTTTCATCTACTAATTGGGTCTCCCTTTCTTAGTCTGCCAACAGTCCTTCCCAAAGCAGTGGCAACCTTCAAAATATTTATCAATTGGCACAGCATGTGCTGGAACCAGGCAAAGAAGTGGTGCTGGCTGGAAGAGAAAGGCTTGTAGCTTACTGATTGAAAACTCAGCACTTCCCTCAAGAGCTGGAATCTCGCGCTTCCCGAAAGTCCAGGAGTCTCTTCTCTACAGGTCCCTCTTGTTTATTGTTGTAAGAACTAGCTAGCCCATGAACATGGTTTGTTCTTTCTTTTCTTTTCTTTTCTTTTCTTTTCTTTTCTTTTCTTTTCTTTTCTTTTCTTTTCCTTTCCTTTCCTTTCCTTCCCCCCCCCCCCCTCTCTCTCTCTCTCTCTCTCTCTCTCTCTCTCTCTCTTTCTTTCCTTCTGTGTTTGTTTAAGAAAAGTTCCTGGGACGTTTGTCAGAATCCACGCTATCAAAATGATTATAGTTCTTTTCCAAGGTAACCCAGAGTTCACCCAGCTGCTGCTTCTTCACTGATTACAATGATCTGCCCCACCCAGAACTTTCCCCGGGAAGGGAATCTTTTTGGCGTGGCCATCTGGATCATATTATGTTAATTGGAGAGTCCAGAACAAGCAGGGTGCCGAAGTTTCCACCGCAGCATGGTGCCACTACTCTTTAGACACACTCACCCTCTTCCTTCCATGCCATCTTTTCTTTTATCCCCGGTGAACGAGTATTTTGATGTTTCTAATGACATTACAGAGGAAGACTGCAAAATATTCTTCTTTTCTTTGAATAATGCACATCTGTGCAAAGGCTACTCCCACTCATACAGTTAAGGAAAACTGGGGGCCGAATTAAAATAATAATAATGATATTACCACTACTACTACTACTACTACTACTACTACTACTACTACTACTACTAATAATAATAATAATAATAATAATAATTTTTAAAACCTTTCCATTTACAGATTATTGCTCATGTTGGAAAAGCTCTGCTGTGGCCTGCAGGAATCAAGTTACAAACACCAGCCTCTCAGTCACTGAGCTGTGGCCAGCAGCTTTTGCCTGTGTTTGATTTCCAGTAAATCTTACCTAGTAGTCTCCATATCTTTGCCTATTTTTAGACTAAAAGGCTCTGATTGCCGAAAGAGGCACAGTGATCGTGCAAGTAGGAAGCCACAGGCCAGAGTAAGCGGGCCATGGGGGCATTCAGACTTCTCTTCACTGTGTTTCTCATCTAATCTCTTAAACCTTGGTGAAATAAGGTGTTATTCAACTTGGAGAAGTGATGAGAACTTTCGTTGTTGCCAAGTTTGTTAATGCATTGACATTTTTTACCTCCAATTTTACTTCTCTGCTATAAAAAAGAAGAAAAATAAAGAGCAACACCTGCCAAAGGCATGGTGTTCTAAGCAGGGAGATGGTTCAGTGACTACACAGATGGACCCATGTTTAACCCTCATCACCTATATAAAATCTGGGTGTAGCTAAGAGTGCCTGTCACCTCAGCATTAGAGGACAGAGACAAGATGATGTCAGGAGCTCTCTGGCCACCCAGCTAGCAGAAAAGGCAATCTTCAGATTCAGGGATTAGACCTTGTCTCAAAAAGTAAGGTGGAAACGAAGAGGAAGACGTCCTCCTCTGCCCTCTTCACGAATTGACTGGGGCATGCACCTGTACACACTGCCCTGGAGAAAAAAGGCAAAGGCATGGAGCCCTCTGTCTCTAAAAGCCATTTTCCTTGTAAACTCCTTCAACTAACTACCTGACCTTTGCTTTTTACAGGAAGAATCAACAAATTTGATGTGGCCTCCCTCTCTCTGTCCTCGTCCCTGTCCCTCTTTCTCTTATCATCTAAGAAACAAGGGGCAATGCCTTTATAATGATCTCATGTATTGGAAAACATATTGACTTACAATCTAATACACTGTATATGAACAGAAAACAAAAGAGTAATTTTCCTACTAGAACGTTTCTGAGATCCAATGAGACTACAAACTGACTGGATTCTTGCAGATGGGACACAGGGACACACAGCACATCAAGACTGGGCTCTTTTTTTTTTTTAAATCATCTTATGCTGCTTTGATCTCGTGATCACAAACCAACTGTGACAGCTCCAGCCATCACATTCTCATTTCAGACAGAAAGAATAAGACAAGTGTGAAGAACTAACGTCCTTCTCACAAGCCTGCTGCCACTCTTTTGACAAGAATGCTAAGCCTCATTGAGGGAGCTATTTAACACGGCTCCTGCCTAGTGGCAAATGAGAAGAATTTTGTTTTCACTGTTTGTAAAGAGGACAGAGTTTGGAATAGGGGTCGAAAGACTCATCAAGTATGGTTTTGACCTGCAAATGGACAGCTCTTGATAGATATGGCATGCCTGCTTAGACCACACAGGTTGTAGGACTAACAGGAGTCACAGCAAGTCTCCCAGAGTGTTTGTGTTTCCGACCCTCTCCACATGCTCTTCAAGTTCTGGGGAAACCTCCTCACCCTTCTGAAAATTTCTGCAATTCCTAGAGGATGGGCTTACAGAGCCAACACACACCATGCATGACCATACCCTGCCTTGTTCTCCCTGTACTGGCTACACACTGTAATCAAAGGCCCAGCCCTGAGTAGAAGAGAGCTGACACGAGCTACTCTTAACACTAGAGTCTTGCTGCTCCCTTGTCTTTGACATCGGTGAGTTTGTTTTCATAAAAAAAAAAAAGATGCTGTCTTCAGGACCTTCTCACTGAAGTGGGTTTTGAAAATTTAAGTCAAGGAACAAGCCTGTTGACCTGGAATCTAAACCCTAAAACCAGTTAAAATGGCCATAGACAGAAGGGGAATGAAGATAGTTACATTACACTTGCATGGGTGACCATGCCAGATGGGAAATTTCATGGGAGTGTACCCATTGAATTGGATACAACAGGGGTTGTTGTTGAGTCATTTATGTAAATTTTATGAGACTTATGAAGAGTGTTTATAATGAGGAGTGTAGAGAACCTCTAGTTTCTCATGATCTTAAAACTGGATTTTAAATTCTAGTCTGAGTTTCCACTTGGTATGGAGAAAAGTTTGCTATCGCTCTGGAACAAGATCTGGGAGGTTCAGGGATGAGAAAATGGGGGTGTGGTGTGGTGGGGAATCAGAAGTCACAGCATAGCCTCACTCAGACACCTACATGCAGAAGGACTAGAAAGTAGCTGGCATGATTTGTACACAAGGGTGAATGTCTTAGAGTTAATAGCAAATCCGGATCCAGGAGGAACAAGCTGGACAGAAGTTAGGCACTGAGAAAAAGGAGCACAGGATTCAGAAGAGCCCCACCTCTGTGTGTAAACTGCATTTTCCTACTTCCTGGAACAAGCATAGATCCTTACAGAGAGTCCGTACTTAGAATGAGAACAAGAGGGACAAGCGAGAGTAAATACGCTGGGAAAAGCAAAAAGTCTAATTTCTGCATATTATCACATTCAGGAAAATCAAAGCACAAATGGGATCTGTCAATAATCTAGGTCAATAACGAGGTTTGGGGAGATATGGGCTTGTGGTCATGTTTTAAAAACAACCCTTTGGGGGATGGATGAGAAAGATACCTCAGCAGTTAAAAGAGTTAGCTGTTCTCAGAGAATACCAAAATTTGTTCCCTATCACTTACATTGGGTGGATCGCAGCCCCCTGCAATTCCAGCTTCAAGGGGTCCAATGCCCCTTTTTGGCTACTGCAGGTACCAATATATGTGCACATACTCACAAATATATGCATAAATAAAAATTAAAATAAATGAATTATTCCCTTTCAAATAATAACATCTTTAAAATAGCTTTAAAACTATCCAAGATCTTACCTCGAGTTTAACACTGGACTGCTCTCTCTTTTCTAGCTTTTCTCTGTTCATCTCCATCACCCTTTTTTGCCCACTTCCCCCACAATAAACCTCTCTCACATGGAAACAAACAAACAAAACCACTGGGTTGCTGAGGTTCACTGAGTCATCCTGAGATCTGTTGAGTGAATGGGTCTCCAAGCGTAGTCAGGAGATAAGGCTTTTCCAAGAGTCCCATCTTTGTTCCTCTTACACCTGAGGTAAGTGATTTTCTTCTAAGAAATAACTCCTCTGTTTGGGACATACAACTCCCTGGGATGCTAACAGGGCCTGGAACATTGAAATAGATAATTCACTTCAGATGGGTATTCTACTTGTTTCCAGAAAGTAGTTTTATTTTTTTTCTTTACTCTATTGGGTCAAATCCTTATTAATAAAATGTGTGCTACTGGAAAGGGAAAAAAAAAAACACCTTTGTTACTTAATCCACGAGTAGTCATTTTCAGTTGGCCTGCATAAATGTCATGAAAAGTAGGGAAAAATATAATTCATGAGAAAAATGCATTTTTATGCTTACTGTTCTCTTGCCAAATTAAGTATTATGGTTGGAAATTTAGGGTGGAGGCTCACTTTGGAAAGAAAGGGATCAGACACACTAGTTTGCTTTCATCATCAAAGGCTTTTAAAGAGTTGGGATGGATGCTGAGCCCCTCACATGGTCATGGAGGGATAATCTTCCTTTGCAAAGATAGTACGGAATTTATTAAGGCACTGTCAAGATTTCTACGCTTGGCTAGAGATGCTTTTCATTTTTTTTCAATATTAAATTTTGAAGTGGTCAAAATATGATGGGAAAATATGTCATCCACACCAAAAACAGTGCAGTTTTGAACTTTTCTAAATGATGGTGGTGTCTTGGTGGGCTTTCTTGTGCTTTCTAAAGCTCTTTGTAAAAGAGTCATTAATTTCCAGAATGTAACAGAGAAAGGAAAATCAAAATAATGTTTTTAAAAGAGATTTTTGAAACTGCCATCCAATTGATTCCTCCCTAGCTTGGTCATGAGGACACTGCTGTTTCAGCCATAGCCATTTAGGATCTGCTCTTAGATGCTGCTAGAATCAAACCTGTTGGAAAACTGGATTTTGGTGAGAAGTCCAAAGAAGGATGAGAGTAAATTTAAAAATATATATGTTTTCAAAAGGATATGTCAGAGAGAAAACATGTTTTCTTCATTTTTGTCTCCTCATTGGCATTAAAAATAGACACTCAAAGTTGTAGTCATTCTTTCTCCAAGGTCTAAGCATCCAATGGGCGGAATGATATTCATACTATTATATAATAGTGAATAGTAACGACACATGACTATTTATATATGCAACCTATGGTGACAAAGTTTTAAATAGGCTCCCAAGATATAACTACAAGGTTAAGTGGTTGTTTTCTGTTTACATTGGTAGCTTTCAATAGTGGTGCTTTGTGTAGAAACACACAGGGAATTTTCTCTTAAGTATTACTTTCATCACTCTTTCTATTCATTTTTCAGACACTCACAGACTTCATTCCAGCTCTTTTAATGACAACACAATGGGAAGTCAACAAATATGCCACTGCTACTTTAAGAGTGACAGATGTCACTCTTTGTAGTGGGGATGGGGGGAGGGGAAGGCTCTCAGGGGTTTAAATTCCTTCCTGTCCAAGTGTGAGGATCACAGTTCTGATCAGAAGAATTCACATAAATGGCAGGTGACTCACCACCAGCATACAGGAGAAACAGAAGCCAGAAATCCCATGGGAAGCTGACTAGCTAGAATGGCCAAATTGGAGAGCTCTGGGTTCAAGTGAGAGGCTCTTCCTCAATATTGTGAGTGCCCGACTCGCCAGCGAGAACGATGCCACAATAGGATCCTTCTGTACACGTTTATTGGGAGAGCTCAATCACAGAGGCGAAAAGACCCCTAGCCAAGAAATGGCGCTGCTTATATAGGCCTAGGAGTGACGTGTCCATACCCGATTGGTTATGCTACCAGTACCTCATTAATATGCGTTGGGCCAGGCAGTGACTCGGCAAAAAACTCTTATGCACATGCACACATTGGTTGTATACCCACAATCATGGGTGGTGGCCAGTGGTAGCCAGCGCCATCTTGTAATGGCGTTTGCCACTTCCCACACAATATATACTGTATAGTGCAACCAAAGAGGGCACCCACTGTCCATTTTCAACCTCCACACAACTGCACACACATGTGCACTCAAGCACACACGAAAATATTCATTAAAGCATACATGCCACACCCACAAACCACATACAAAAAAAAGAAAGAAAAGAGAAAGAAAGAAAGGAAGGAAGGAAGGAAGGAAGGAAGGAAGGAAGGAAGGAAGGAAGGAAGAAAGGAAGAAAGGAAGAAAGGAAGAAAGGAAGGAAGAAAAAGAAAGAGAATCCCCTCACATCACTATGTATTCATGGCCAAATCTATCCACTTCACACACACACATTAAAATCTCTAAGCTGCCTAGTAGTATCTCAAACCCAGTGTAAGAAAGCAAAATGTGTGACATAAACATAAGAAATGATATATTTCAGTAGCAAAGATTCTCTTGTTATAGATTATACACTTACTCTTATGCAGTATGTAGAGCCTAGTGACTCATCTACTTCTAGCCCTTAGGACCCTTACAATGCACACAACTGAGTTTTGTCTGTTTATTAGCACCATCTTCTCAATTAAAGAAAAAAATCTTAAAAGCTGCCTCAATTCAGTTTTCACTTATGATTAAAAATGATTGCTTCTGCAGTTATGATAGGGTTTACCATGGGGATAAAAACACAGGTTCGTCATTTTCCACACAAAAAGGAAATGTGTAATGAAAACTTAGACACCAACACATTAGGCGAATTTCATGCATGGCTTGCAAAATTGTATCTGAGATTTTTGGCAGCTAAACATGATCATATTTATATTAGGAGAACTCTCATTGTCAAGGGTAATGTAATCCAAATATTTTAGTTCCCAGTGAGAGGAGAATAAATAAGACAAGAATGGCCCATGAATTCCGGCCACCAAGACTGGATGTAACAGATTTGAATGAGGAAATCGGATTTGGTGTCAAGCCTAATAAAACGAAGAGCTGTTTATTGATGGGCAAGAGGAAGAGATGGGTTGGGAATATGCTGTAGTCCCTGCTGAGAGAGTATTTTGACTTGGGACAAAATAATATTCACAGTTTCTCTTTAGAGTCATTATTGCTCCTGGACTCTCTCTAATTTGAACTTCACAGGGGTCATCTGGGCCTCTGTCGTCTCTAATTCTCTCCACTTGAGTGAATCATGCTTTAAGCTGCCAGGATGGCCACCCAGAAAATCCTGTTTATGTAGAACTCAGCCTGTGGAGCAGTGCTCATCTGAAGAACTCAGCATCTGAATTAGGACTTCGACAACACTCTCCACCTTCTTTCTGTCCATTGATGAGAATGGGATGGTCCATAATGCCCAGTCATCCAATTGTAGCTCCTCTGTCAGGCTTCTTCTCTTGTCATTGCAAGCAGTGGCACAATGGAGACACATGCTACCTTGGTCCAGAGGAAGAGAGAGAGAGAGAGAGAGAGAGAGAGAGAGAGAGAGAGAGAGAGAGGAAGGACAGAAGGAAGGAGGAAGGAAGGAGGAAGGAAGGAAGGAAGGAAGGAAGGAAGGAAGGAAGGAAGGAAAGGAGGGAGGAAGGGAGGGAGGAAGGGAGGGAGGAAGGGAGGGAGGAAGGGAGGGAGGAAGGGAGGGAGGGAGGGAGGGAGGGAGGGAGGGAGGGAGGGAGGGAGGGAGAAAGAAGACAAACTTCTAAGCTGTTAGGGTAGCAAACCATATTTTGCTATTATTTAAGCCCTGGTAATTCGAAAGTATCCTAAATGTAGATTTGGTTTTTTATTACTTTAATGAGAAACATTTTTTATTAAAGAAAAAATAGTGAGTCTATCCACAAGTAGGGAAATGGAGGACAAGAAGATTAAGAAATAACCAATCAAGCAATCTCATTTATTTTGGCTAGGAAATCATTAGAACATCAAATGAGGTTCTATGGTTAAAGTGATAATAGTGGCAGTTGAACACTTAGGAAAGGCTATGGGTGGGGTAGCCCACTCCTGATAAAGCTTGTCTCACACCCAGGAGAATCCCCATTCACCAATTAGGCTTAAACCTCTTGTCCTGCACTGCCAACTGTCAGTCTCCTCCACATTGAAAATCCTCTCGCAGTAGAGTAGGGAGTTGGTGAGATATATGGGTTAAAGATAAAGTCAAAGTGCAGGAGAACAGAAACTTGGAAGTTTCTGCATGGCTCCTCCCTGGAAATATACAAAAGAGTAAGCAGTGGCTGGGAAAGGAGACTTTGACAGGGACCTTGCTAAAGAGAGGTCCTCACATTGTCTAGTTTCCTGGAGCTGCACAGAGAAATCCAGGTTTGCAGCTTTCAGAGTTCCTCACGTCTGCTGAGATGGACATTTTAGTGATGCAACTAGCTGCTTTTGTCATCTTTGTTCTTTGTAAGGAACACTTCACCCATACACCTGTTAGAAAACCCAGTAAAGATACATTGGTCCATTAAGGTGCAATTGTTATTTCAATGGGACATGTCTATTCACTATTCACTGTGCCTCCCAGGTAAAATTTGTCATCCATCCATCACCAAGCAACGCTGGTAACCTGAGTTCAAACCAAGAAACCGTCACAGTAGAAGGAGAGAACTGACCTTCAAAAGTTGTCCTCTGACCTCCATACACATGCCATGGCAGAAATGTGCTTGCATTCATACATACATGTCACACACATACATCACACACAATACACACATTTCACATATACATACATTATATATAAACACTAGTTACTGTTGTTAAAATACTGATAAAGAGACCCTTGTTAAATTATCAGTGTGATGGTATAGACTTTATTCCCAATGCTTGGAAAGTGTGCACAAGAAGAACCAGATGACTTACCCAGTCTAGTCTACTTGGTTCGTTTCAGGACAATGAGAGACCCAGTCTCAACATTCCTGGGATGACACCCAAGGTTTCTCTTGCCTCCACATGCATACATACACATGTGCACATGCACAAGTGTGGGGAGCCGCCCTCACATTCCCCGTTGAAAGATGGCGCTGACATCCTGTGTTCTAAGTGGTAAACAAATAATCTGCGCATGTGCCAAGGGTAGTTCTCCACCCCATGTGCTCTGCCTTCCCCGTGACGACAACTCGGCTGATGGGCTGCAGCCAATCAGGGAGTGACACGTCCTAGGCGGAGGATAATTCTCCTTAAAAAGGGACGGGGTTTCGCCATTCTCTCTCTTGCTTTCTTGTTCTTGTTCTTTCTCTTGCACTCTTGCACTCTTTTTCTCTCTCTTGCTCTCTTGCACTCTTGCTCCTGAAGATGTAAGCAATAAAGTTTTGCCGCAGAAGATTCTGGTTTGTTGCGTTCTTCCTGGCCGGTCGCGAAAACGCGTGTAAGACACAAGCATACTCATATCCTCCACACGCAAGCAAACATACACAAAATGCATTTTAAAGACGTTTGAAGTTGACAGAAGGTATTTGCAATGAGCAGAAGATAATTTGAATGTCCATTCAATAAAATGCAATTATAGCCATGAAGATCATGTGATCTTATAATGACCTTTTCTCTCACCTTTGAATCAGCATTTTTACAACTCTGAACAAATAGAAGCTAGTTGATAGAAATTTGGAAGAAATAGAAGTATTTCTTGTCAGTAAAATATGAATTGTGTTTACTGGCTATATGATTATAGAACAGTGATTTTTCATAAATATTTGTGAATTTATTTCATAAATGAATTGAATCCTTTGAAGTCTTCAGCCCATTATTACACCTCCCTGGTTCCCTCATTCATTAAAGACTTCAAGAAAATCATTAGAACATGTGCATTTTATGTGCATGTATGAAGCCATAAAAATTCTTGTAAGATGTGTTCTTTAATGACCAGATTTTGAATTACTTTTCTGTCACAGATACTAAGTAACTATAGCTGTTATTTGACAAGTTTAAGCTAAGGATCAAGATAAACATCACAGTAGTATAGATAAGAGGAGGCTGAAATGACATATCAGCCATAATTATCAACCACCTTGTGGGACAGAGATAACAAAGTATCTAGAATCAATATTGAGAAAATCCAAGGTCCTAAGAGAGTGGAGAGAGGAAAAGAGTTGTGATAGTGTCTTTATCTCAACCTGTTTATTTAAGCATGATACTCATTTTAAACTTAAATGAATTTGAAATTTGAAGTTATCTGATTTTCTCCTATACAATTTCTTGGGCAGCATTAAGTTTTCTTAATATGACTGAAAAAAAGTCTCATTTTATATACTTACTTAGAGTATTACTTTTACTTTTATCCCACTGAAAAGTGTGAGACACCCTATTTCCACCTAACTCTGGGTGAAACAGTGCTAAGCACCTCGGATACTAGGTCATCAATGATGTTCTTTTAGTACTTCTGCTCTGGAAACACAGTAGCCATGTTGTGAAGAGGCCAGAGAAAATTAGGAAGAAGTGTCCTCGGAGGAGTGCATGGCTCAGCAGGTTAAGCCCCTTGCTACCAAGCCTGACAGTTTGTGTTCAACTCTAGAATCCAGACGGTGCAAGGAGAGAACTGAATTCTACAAGTTATCCTCTGACTTCTACACAAATTTCTTGGCACATGCACATCAACACAAGCCCCCCTCCCCCAAATGAATAAGCAAACCAAATATTTTTAAAAAGTTAAAGAAGCAAACTCATGACATCATACAAGTTGCCAGCTGGTACCCCACATCATCTCCAGCGTATTCGTCAACCATCTTGGAAATGGTTTCTTGGCTCCTCATTTGAATTGTCCCCACCACCACCTTATAGAATAATAATAATAATAAAATAGCCTATTTTAAGGCATGTCCCACTTGCAAATCTGTGCACTAAGTAAGTGACTGCTGTCTTTAAGAGTATATTTTCAAGGGTTTTGTAAAGGTAGATAACTAAAATTTCTTATTGAAACAGATGAGAGGTAGAGATTAGGATTTTCAATGTTTCTAACAAATTCAGACCCTTGAAATTTTAGAAAAATAAAGTGAGAAATGACTATTTTATTGCTTGTCTGTGTGATATGAAGAAAGTGGTGACAATGGGACTCTCATGCTTTCTCTTAGAGCTTTGTAGATATGTTTTGCCTCTACTCAAATGGCTATTTCTGAACAAACTTAGCTTGTTTGCAATCATCTCTGCTGTTATTGAACAAGAATTCAGATGGAAAATCCTGCATGTGTTTTTCTGCGGGGGTGTATCCTCTGAGGGTTTGCACTGCTTACTACTGAGTGTAGTTTGGCTTATTTGAGGCTTCCTGGCTCAGGCTATGGACACTAGCATTGTTTTGAGACCCTCAAGTTCACATTCAGGGGATTTCTGCATTGTCTTCCAGTGTTACTCCCAGAGCAATCATTTTTTTTTCCCTTCCTAAATTCAAGAGAGCTTAGCTAGATAACATAATTCTCTGTCACCCCCTTACCAGAACTACATGTGTTTATAATAAAGAAGCACTATTTAAATATATAAATCATTTATAATATGATGATTTCACTTATATGAGTGTAGTGCTCAATCGAAGTGACCTCAGGGCTGAGAAGATGCTAGGCTTAGCTATATTCCCACCTCATTGTAATCATTGGCGTTTACCACTGATTGGAATGGAGTGAATTCTCTTTATAGGGTAACCATGACTACCAAGTGTCTCCAGAACATCTCATCCTTCTACTCAGAAAGTCTGTAGCCAATAAATAACACCATCATGTCCCCAACCTTTGGTAACTAATATTTTGCTTCCCAACACTATGAACTGCACTGTTATATGCATCTTGTGTCTCTTGACGTCATTTAACTCAGCATACCGCTATTGAAGTTCATTTGGGTTGTAGCATAGAGAAAAATGCTCTCATTTTCTGCTCAGTAATGTTCCATTTCATTCAGTGCCACACTTTTTGTTTTCCCATCCATACAGTGATGGCCATCTAGATGGCATTCATGCTTTTTGGATGTTGTGAATGAGCCACTGCACACTGATGATTAATATTTATTTGAAACTCTGCTATCTGCTCTTTCCAGAGCCCATAAATAAATAAATAAATAAATAAATAAATAAATAAATAAATAAAATTGTTGAATCTGGTAGTCATGTGCTTTTAGTCTTCCTTTAAATCTTTCAGGAAGCACCACACTTGAGAGGAGGTACTTCAAAGGATGAGTTCCTAACTTACAAATGCACAATTCGGTGACAAAAAAAATTGTGCCTTCTATCATATTCTAGTGACAGCAATATGCCCATACTTTTTGTGACATCAGGACAGCTTTCAAGCATATTGTCGCTGATCCTATCTCCAACTTAATTTTTGATTATACTTTGAAATGAAATTTTCATTTTAAAAACACAAACAACAAAAACCAAAACAAAACATTTGAGCAAATCAATCAGATCATACTTCTCTCTAAGCCAGAGCCTATTTGCTGACTTTCCTACAGCAAATTTGAGTTTCCTAGAGCATAGTGAATTGTGTATTCGGTTGTGTTGTATTAAATGCAAGCATGTGTGTGTTTAGAGATATCTTGGTGCTGTTGCCTATCACTGATAGGCCTATCACTTTCTGAAAAAAAAATCACAGTAAGTATTTTATATAGTGCTTGAGGTCTCTACCCTTGCTTGATGCCTAGCGTCTAACTGACTTCAGTCCTTGCTCTGTTTTCATGTTACTCATGAAGCTATACATTTTGAAATACTATAGAACACAAATTCTTGCCAATTTATGTTTTGCTTAAAGATTTTTCATGATTTGAATATGTAGTAACCCCTACAAACTCATGTATTGAAGGCTTATTCTCCAGCTGACCGTGTTGTTTAGCTTTGACTGGATTGTGAGGCTCTAATTTAATCACGGGGCTACAACTTGACGAGCATAGACAGAATGGCCTATTAGAAGCAGTTGGTCCAGTGTGAGGGAGTGGGTAACTGTGCAATCCCTTTAGTGTTCTCCATTTCCTATCCATCACCATATGGCCAATTTGCTCCACTAAGCTCCTGGCCACCATGTTAATTTAGTATCTACACTCTCAGAATCAACACAATCAAATCTCTGAGCCATAATAATTCACTCCTCTATTAAGCTGTTTCTTTCAGGTAGTTTTTTTTTTTTTTTCTTACACAACCCAAGGACTTGCAGCAAGATTTATCTAATATTGTATCACCTGCTCCCTCCTATCATACTCAGGAAAATCAGTGCTCAGCAAATGTAGACCTGGAAGCCTCCACTTAATGTTGACTTCCTTTTCCGTATCGCAACTTACTTCCTCTGTCCATAGTCTTGATGTGAGTCTCATTCCTCACAGATGTCATCGCTGTTTGTCTCAAGTGTAAACAGGTCTAACTGGTTATTTGTTTTTAACATAAACCCTTTTCTACTTCGAAGTGTCTGTGTGTTTTCAGGAATGCCATTCTCCACCTAACCAAACTCCCCTCATTGTTTAGACCAGGGTTCAAATTCTTTCTCTTCGCAAGCCTTTCCCAAGCTTCTCGGTTGGCTTTCTTTTCTGTGCACTCCCGTGGTTCTTTTTATCTGTAGCTTACAGTGTTGAGCTTTTTCAAGCAGTGATCTTATCTAGGGCCTTGACCTCACAATGGAGAATACAAAGGTAGAAATTGTCATTCTCTTATCTACCCCATATTTTCTACAAAATAATAAAAATCTCTTCATAAAAGGGTAAATTAATAGGTATTTTTAAAAAGAAAACAAATTAATGAGAACTTACTAGAATCTGAATCATGATCTGTTTCTGAACTTGACCTTGTGTTTGTAGTTAATCTCTGAATATTATGTATATGTTTCTTATTTTGTTCATGTGGCTGTTAGAAACAACACCTCTTTTTTTAAATTTTAGCATTAGTATTTGAATGATCATGTAGACACTATCCTCTATGCCCTCTATGCATCGTTTTGTAATTTAATTCAGAGTGTTTGAACACAGTGTTTACCAAGCTGAGCTATAACCTGTCTTCCTGGAAAATCTCCAGTGTTACCTATAATGATACAGAGGGACCCTCTTTACAAGCCATTCTGGTATTCCCTGTGCAATGTCAATAAATAAAGCCATAAAGTAGGGTACGTGGAAAGCACATGAGCTAAGGCATCCCTGCCATTAATGTGTGTCTAAATCAATGTTGATGCTGAGGTTTGCTCATCATCCAGGTACTAATTTTTATTGAACCTCCCTTTAGTCATAGCTCCTTTTCCAGTGGGTTTCATATTTAGGGCAGTACATTGCAATAATTATCACTTTCTTTGGGCCTGGGATAGTGATATATCAGTTCAACACTGTTTTTGCATACCAATATGCCAAATGATATATAAATGTCAAGTATTTTTTAGTCCCTACATCATCACTGTTACTGGATCCCAGACTTCTAGAGTACATTTTGTCTCTAGTGTCCAAACTCGCCCAGAGTCATTTCTCTAGGGAATATGAGAAAGCTTTCAATCCAAAGATGTTTTCATGTTCATGCTTTAAATTGTACTTCCCTAAAATTGTTGCTTCCCTAAAGTGCTCACAGTGACAGCAATTTTTTTTTCAAATTTTACAGATATTACTTTAATAGAAAAATATAAAATATTAATAGGTGTTTAAGAGATCAATTTGCTTCCTTTTGAGATCATTGAAAATACTGCATTTTCTAAGACCTTGTTTGAGGTGAGCAGTTGGAACATTTACCATTTAGGTCCACTAGAGGTCTCAGTTTGTATGGCTATGTGAGGAGCTTGCTTGCTTGCTTTATTTATTTATTTATTTAAGAAAGCTAGCTAAACAACTGCTTGCTTTATTTATTTATTTATTTATTTGTTTGTTTATTTATTTATTTTAGAAAGCTAGCTAAACAACTGTTAGGCATCTGATTGCATAATATTGTCCCCAAAAGCTACTATAGCAATAATGTTACCTGTGAATACATTATAAATAATAGCAAGTTTTTATTAATGTTAATTGTTTGTTGCAAAGTTCCTGATGCAATCCTATCCAACATTGACAAAGTTGTATAAAGTCACAGTATTCTCTGCTTACACAAACACAAAGGGATGCCAGTGTTTTTCGATGGGAAGTGTATTTGAGGTGTTTTCTCGTGATTATCTTTTAAATAATATTTTTTATTCCTTGAAAGTTTATACTTTTACACAATACAATGCATATTGGTCACCCCCAGAGATTCACCTCTAGAAAACATTTTTTAAAACTGCCTAAGGGCTTGCTCTTTCTTATGATTATGAATCTACAGTTCTAGAATCCTTGGCTTTGCATCATGGGGTTCACTGATCATAAGTGTATGCTAATTAATTTCTAATTTATTCTGCAATGTGAACCAAGGAAAGAAAGAATATATCTGTCTTAAAGAGATTACACAAGGTATATTGTAGTTCAGGGCCTTGACCATTGGAGTAGTTATTTCTGAGTTGCACTGACCACAATACCTAACAGACAACTTGCTGTGGCTCATGGTTGTGGGAAGTTTCTCCATCACCACAGGGAAGGCATGAGGAGCACCATGAAGAGAAGCACCCCAGTTCACAGAAGTGGGAAGTATAGAGGAATTGTTTTAACACTCCAGTGGACACAGGACAAGGGGAAAGACAGGAAGAAGCCAGGAGTAATATGAACATAAGAAACATAAGAAACTGCTAGTCCAATGATCTAGTCCCTCATGCTAGGTCTCACCTCCCAAAACTCCCAGAATCTTCCACCATCAGTTAGTATTTAAACCAGGAGCCAATAAACTTCATAAAAAACCATAACAACCAACTAATAGAGCCATTGACACCATTAACACTGTCTAGCTTCATTGGAACACTAACAGAATTCCTCTAAAACATGTCTACAGATATTTGTTAGATTTAATTGTTAAAAGAATATATACATCTGTTCTTTTAATTTACTACGTTCGAAAAACACTAATTCTTTTTGGCTGGGACTCATCACTCATAATACTTGCTGTTCTTTCAGAGTCTCTGGGCACATGGGTAACTTGAGCTTGAGTAAGCTTTTGTTGGGTTGATAATTCACCCACCTCCTAATGGAACCTGGTTTATTATTGCCAAAGAATCTTCTAAAGTGACCTCATTGTTACATCTGGAAGTGAGAATTCAGGTGAGGAAGAAGGATTAACCATGAAATGGTTTTCATAGTAGTTGTACTGGCTAGTTTTGTGTCAACTTGACACAGCTGGAGTTATCACAGAGAAAGGAGCTTCAGTTGAGGAAATGCCTACATGAGATCCAGCTGTAAGGCATTTTCTCAATTAGTGATTGTCTTAGTCAGGGTTTCTATTCATGGACAAAACATCATGACCAAGAAGCAAGTTGGGGAGGAAAGGATTTATTCAGCTTACATTTCCATACTGCTGTTCATCACTGAAGGAAGTCAGGACTGGAACCCAAGCAGGTCAGAGAGCAGGAGCTGATGCAGAGGCCATGGAGGGATGTTCTTTACTGGCTTGCTTCCTCTGGCTTGCTCAGCCTGCTCTCTTATAGAACCAAGACTACCAGCCCAGAGATGATCCCACCTACAAGGGACCTTTCCCCCTTGATCACTAATTGAGAAAATGCCTGACAGTTGTATCTCATGGAGGCATTTCCTCAACTGAAGCTCCTTTTTCTGTGATAACTCCAGCTATGTCAAGTTGACACAAAACTAGCAAATACAACTGACCCCTTGTCAACTTGACACACAAACTCATCACTAGTAAGCCTCAACCCTTAAATTCTTATTCATCCCCAAGGTCTAAATAACTTTAAATGTCCCACAGTCTTTACATATTCTTAAAATTTCAATCTCTTTAAAATATCCATCTCTTTTAAAAATCCAAAGTCTTTTACAATTAAAAGTCTCTTAACTGTGGGCTCCACTAAAATAGTTTCTTCCTTCAAGAGGGAAAATATCAGGACATAGTCACAATCAAAAGCAAAAATCAATCTCCAACCATCCAATGTTTGGGATCCAACTCACGATCTTCTGGGTTCCTCCAAGGGCTTGGGTCACTTCTCCAGCCATGCCCTTTGTAGCACATGTGTCGTCCTCTACACTCCAGATGCCTGTACTCCACTGTTACTGCTGCTCTTGGTGGTCATCTCATGGTACTGGCATCTCCAAAACACTGCATGACCCCTTCAGTCCTGGGCCTTCAATTGCAACTGAGGCTGCACTTTCACCAATGGCCTTCCATGGCCTCTCACAGTGCCGAGCCTCAGCTGCTCTGTGTGACCCCTTCATGCCTTCAAAACCAGTACCACCTGGGTGACCCTTACATATTACCAAGTCCCACTGCAGCAGGAGTACAACCTTGGCTATCTCTGGAACACAGCCTCTTTGTGCTTTCAGAAAACACTTCCCAGAAGATGTTACCTCAATGATGCTGGTCTCTTCTTAATCACCACTAATTTCTTAGCTCCAGCTAACCAGCATCAATAGTCTCAGTGATGCAAAGTTTTTGCTTTAGTAGTTCTGGTATCTTGTTAATCACAGCTGATTCTTCAGCCCCAGCTAACCAGAACTACAGAATCTTCACAATCAAAACAGCAATGGCCCTGAAAAGAGTCTTTAATCGTCCCTCTGAAATTTCACAACCCAGGCCTCCATCCTCTGCACTGTTCTCAACATTATCTTCCAAGCTCTTACACAACATTCGACAGAGCTCTTAACACCGAATGGATCTTCTGGCCCAAAGTTCCAAAGTCCTTCCACAGTCCTCCCCCAAAACATGGCCAGGCTGTCACAGGAATACCCCACTATGCTGGTACCAATTTGTCTTAGTCAGGGTTTCTATTCCTGGACAAAACATCATGACCAAGAAGCAAGTTAGGGAGGAAAGGGTTTATTCAGCTTACATTTCCACATTGCTGTTCATCACTGAAAGAAAGTCAGGACTGGAACTCAAGCAGGTCAGAGAACAGGAGCTGATGCAGAGGCCATGGAGGGATGTTCTTTACTGGCTTGCTTCCTCTGGCTTGCTCAGCCTGCTCTCTTATAGAACCAAGACTACCAGCCCAGAGATGATCCCACCTACAAGGGACCTTTCCCCCTTGATCACTAATTGAGAAAATGCCTGACAGTTGTATCTCATGGAGGCATTTCCTCAACTGAAGCTCCTTTTTCTGTGATAACTCCAGCTATGTCAAGTTGACACAAAACTAGCAAATACAACTGACCCCTTGTCAACTTGACACACAAACTCATCACTAGTAAGCCTCAACCCTTAAATTCTTATTCATCCCCAAGGTCTAAATAACTTTAAATGTCCCACAGTCTTTACATATTCTTAAAATTTCAATCTCTTTAAAATATCCATCTCTTTTAAAAATCCAAAGTCTTTTACAATTAAAAGTCTCTTAACTGTGGGCTCCACTAAAATAGTTTCTTCCTTCAAGAGGGAAAATATCAGGACATAGTCACAATCAAAAGCAAAAATCAATCTCCAACCATCCAATGTTTGGGATCCAACTCACGATCTTCTGGGTTCCTCCAAGGGCTTGGGTCACTTCTCCAGCCATGCCCTTTGTAGCACATGTGTCGTCCTCTACACTCCAGATGCCTGTACTCCACTGTTACTGCTGCTCTTGGTGGTCATCTCATGGTACTGGCATCTCCAAAACACTGCATGACCCCTTCAGTCCTGGGCCTTCAATTGCAACTGAGGCTGCACTTTCACCAATGGCCTTCCATGGCCTCTCACAGTGCCGAGCCTCAGCTGCTCTGTGTGACCCCTTCATGCCTTCAAAACCAGTACCACCTGGGTGACCCTTACACATTACCAAGTCCCACTGCAGCAGGAGTACAACCTTGGCTATCTCTGGAACACAGCCTCTTTGTGCTTTCAGAAAACACTTCCCAGAAGATGTTACCTCAATGATGCTGGTCTCTTCTTAATCACCACTAATTTCTTAGCTCCAGCTAACCAGCATCAATAGTCTCAGTGATGCAAAGTTTTTGCTTTAGTAGTTCTGGTATCTTGTTAATCACAGCTGATTCTTCAGCCCCAGCTAACCAGAACTACAGAATCTTCACAATCAAAACAGCAATGGCCCTGAAAAGAGTCTTTAATCGTCCCTCTGAAATTTCACAACCCAGGCCTCCATCCTCTGCACTGTTCTCAACATTATCTTCCAAGCTCTTACACAACATTCGACAGAGCTCTTAACACCGAATGGATCTTCTGGCCCAAAGTTCCAAAGTCCTTCCACAGTCCTCCCCCAAAACATGGCCAGGCTGTCACAGGAATACCCCACTATGCTGGTACCAATTTGTCTTAGTCAGGGTTTCTATTCCTGGACAAAACATCATGACCAAGAAGCAAGTTAGGGAGGAAAGGGTTTATTCAGCTTACATTTCCACATTGCTGTTCATCACTGAAAGAAAGTCAGGACTGGAACTCAAGCAGGTCAGAGAACAGGAGCTGATGCAGAGGCCATGGAGGGATGTTCTTTACTGGCTTGCTTCCTCTGGCTTGCTCAGCCTGCTCTCTTATAGAACCAAGACTACCAGCCCAGAGATGATCCCACCCACAAGGGACATTTCCCCCTTGATCACTAATTGAGAAAATGCTTTACAGTTAGATCTCATGGAGGCATTTCCTCAACTGAAGCTCCTTTTTCTGTGATAACTCCAGCTGTGTCAAGTTGACACAAAACTAGCCAATACAGTGATCAAGGGGGAAAGGCCCTTCATGGATGGGACCATCCCTGGGCTGGTAGTCTTGGGTTCTATAAGAAAGCAAGCTGAGCAAGCCAGAGGAAGCAAGCCAGTAAGAAACATCCCTCCATGGCCTCTGCATCAGCTCCTGCTTCCTGCCCTGCTTGAGTTCCAGTCCTGACTTCCTTTGGTGATGAACAGCAATGTGGAAAGTATAGGCTGAATAAATCCTTTCCTCCCCAACTTGCTTCTTGGTCATGATGTTTGTGCAGGAATAGAAACCCTGACTAAGACAGTAGTGCATTCTAGGCATTAATATCAATCACAATAATAGGTTTTCTCCAGTGTCTGCTAACTGTATAAATAATAGCTCATTTACTTTACAACGGTCCTTGAAGGGAACTCCTCAGTTTACAGAAAGACAAAAAGGAAGTCAGAATGATTTTGTAAGTTTTCAGATTTCCAAAGTAACTGATAATCATGGATGTACTTACATTGGTAGTGGTTACGACAGGGATTTCTAGACCACACCTTTAACTGTAGCAGTGTTTTATTCTACATTTGAGTCTTTTAAGAAACCTATGTGTTGGGGCTGGTGAGATGGTTCAGTGGGTAAGAGCACCCGACTGCTCTTCCGAAGGTCCGAAGTTCAAATCCCAGCAACCACATGGTGGCTCACAACCACCCGTAATGAGGTCTGATGCCCTCTTCTGGTGCTGTCTGAAGACAGCTACAGTGTACTTACATATAATAAATAAATAAATCTTAAAAAAAAAAAAAAAGAAACCTATGCGTTGGCCAATGAGTAAAACTTGTATTGAGTTTCTGCTGGTTATTAGCTATAATGCTAGGACCCTGGCAGAAAGCACTGTAAAAAAAAATAGAATTTTTTTCTTATTAAGGAACATAAAGTACACTTAGACAATAAATAGTATAAAATTCTGAGGGATGTTACTCACTGGCTTGTTTCCTCTGGCTTGCTCAGCTTGCTTTCTTATAGAACCCAGGACTACCAGCCCAGGGATGGCACCTCCCACAATGAGCCCTCTCACCCTTGATTAGTAATTGAGAAAATGCCTTACAGCTGGATCTCATGGAAGCATTTCCTCAAGAGAGGCTCCTTTCTCTGTGATAACTCCAGCTTGTGTCAAGTTGACACACAAAACCAGCCAGTACTAAATAAAGTACTAATAAACAGTACTAAATAAAGTTAATTTGAAACAAGCACATTTCTTTCTTGGTTAAAAAAAAAAGACTCTCTAATGGGTAGAATTGAAAACAATATCTTTTAAGGAAATTTGCCATGAGAGTGGTGGAAGGACTGTCTTTGTGTGCAGCTGTGTGATGAAGCTTAATGGCAGGATCTAATCAATTACATACTGCTTGAGTTTTCCATGCTATTTTCAAACTTATATGAGAATTAAAAGGAATAAAAAGACCTTGCATCATATAGATAAAATAATCCAACTCTCTTACCTGTCAAAGAAAAAAAAAGTTCTTCATGATGAGAAACTAATTGACAACAAATCTAATTGTGCACACAATAGCTTTCTATAATAAGGTTTTGATGATTTGAAGTGGGTTCACTTTGAAGAGCTTTAAACAACACAAAGACCTTGAGTGGTAGTACCATCTTGTATAGTCTCCAAAGGGCTCTGGGTTCTTTCGTGACATAGGTCTTAGTCATTGTAACCTAAATACATCCATTTTTAAAATATTGTGATTTGAGTGTTTACTACACATTGTCAAATATATTCTCCATGAACCTTTGTTTCCACTCATTTGATAGAACCAAAGATACATCTTACAACTTGGAGTTTGAAACACAATATTGAACATGAAATGTGTAACCAAGAAATTTAAGATGTCTCCCTGCCCTTGCCCATTTTACCCTCCACACTACAGCTTTGCCTGTATTCCATGAGGCCTGCTCTAATCCAAAGACAGAGCTCTATCTACCTCTCATGAGGCCTGCTCTAATCCAGGACACACAGCTCCACCTGTCTCCTGGGACACCTACTCTAATCTGGACACCGAGGCCAGCTAACACCAGAGAAAACCAGATGGTTAAAGGCATGAGCAAGAACATAGTCAACAGAAGCCAATGCAATATGGCACCATCAGAACCCAGCACTCCTATTACAGCAAGTCTTAGATATCCTAACATACATCAAGAATAAGATTCTGACCTTAAATCCCATCTCATGAAGATGATAGAGGCCTTTAAAGAATATGTAAATAATTTAAAATACAGGAAACATAGTCAATCGGGTAGAAGCCCTTAAAGAAGAAATGAATAAATTCCTTAAAGAAACAGGAAAATACAATCAAACAGGTCAAGAAAATTAACAAAATGGTCCAGGAACTAAAATTTTAAGTAGAAACAAAAATAAATCACAGATGGAAGCAAACCTGGAGATGGAAAATCTAAGGAAGAGAACAAAAACTACAGACATAAGCATCACCAACAGAATACAAGAGCTGGAACAGAGAACCACAGGCACAAAAGATTCCATAGAACTGATACATTGGTCAAAGAAAATACCAAGTTTAAAAATTTCCTAATCCAAAACACCCAGGAAAGTTGAGACACAACGAACAAACCAAACCTAAGAATAACAGGAATATAAGAGGGTGAAGCTTCCCAGTTCAAAGGGACAGAAAATATCTTCAACAAAACCATAGAAGCAAACTTCCCTAACATAAAGAAAAAGATGGCTATAAAGGTACAAGGAGCCTACGGAACACCAAATAGTTTGGGCCAGAATAGAAAATACTATTGCCACATAATTATCAATACTCAAAATGCACAGCACAAAGAAAGAATATTAAAAGTTGCAAGAGAAAAAGATTATTTTATTCTCAGTATCTTGTGGAACCTTCTCCAAATATGACCATATAATTTGACCAACAAATACAATGAAATTGAAATAATCCCTTGTATTCTATAAGGTCAACATGGACGAAGATTGTACTTCTACAACAACAGAAACACTGAAAGCCCACATAAAAAGCCCTTGAAAACTGAGCAACTCTCTACTCAATGATAACTTGGTCAGGGAAGAAATAAAGAAAGTAAAAACTTTCTAGAATTCAAAGAAAATGAAGGCACAAAATACTCAAACTTATGGGACACAATGACAACACTATTTAAAGGAAAATTTAAAGCACTACGTGCCTTCATAAAAATTTGAAGAGATCATACACTAGAAATGTAACAGCACATCTGAAAGCTCTAGAACAATAAGAAGCAATCACACTCCTCTCAAGAGGAGCAGATGGCAGGAAATAGTCAAACTCAGGGCTGAAATAAACTAATTATAAACAAATAGAACAATACAAATAATAAAAAGGAAGGAAAGAATGAGGAAGGAAAGAAAGAGAACGAAAGAGAGAGAGAGAGAAAGAAAGAAAGAAAGAAAGAAAGAAAGAAAGAGGGAGGGAGGGAGGGAGGGAAAGAAGGAAGGAAGGAAAGAAAGAAAGAGGGAGGGAGGGAAGGAAGGAAAGAAAGAAAGAAAGAAAGAAAGAAAGAAAGAAAGAAAGAAAGAAAGAAAGAAAGAAAGAAAGGAGGAAAGGAAGAAAGAAAGAAACCACAAGAGCTGATTCTTTCAGAAAATCAACAAGATGACAAATCCTAAGCCAATGTAACTAAAAGACAGAGACATTATCCAAATTAAGAAAATCAGAAATGAAAAGGGAGACATAATAACAGAAACTGAGAAAATTAAAAAATCATCAGGTCTTACTTCAAAAGCCTACTTGACAAAACTGGAAAATCTTAATGAAATGGATGATACTCTAGAAAGATACTGTTTCCCAAAGTTACATCAAGATCAGATAAACTATCTAAAAAGTCCCATTACCCATAAGGATATAGAAGTAGTCAAAAACCTTCCAGCCTTAAGAAAATCAAAGAGCCAGATGGTTTAGTGCAGAACTCTACAAGACTTTCAAAGAAGAGATAATTCCAATACTCTTCAAACTCTTCCACAAAAAAAGAAACAGAATGAATGCTACCTATTTCATTCTATGGCTTGGAAACTAGAGCCCAGTATCTGAGGAAACTACAAAAAAACATCTTGACCATGTCAGATAGAAGAGCCAGAGAGAGTTTAAGAGTATAGAGTCCTGCCACATTCAGGTCTCCAATATATTAAATGTTGCCTTCCGTTAAAAGTAGATTTTCTCCATTCATTTCACTGGCCAGGGGGCCTGCAATACACACACACACACACACACACACACACACACACACAAACACATATGCTCAATAACAACAACTTAAAGGCAACCATCTCTCTTGAGTATTTCTATAAGTGTGTCGCCAAGCAACCAAGAGAACATTTTCATTTTAGATTGAATCTTTTATGTTGTTGATCGGAGTTATGCATCTTAAAAAAAAATCAATGATAAAAACTTTTTTTTCCCTCTAAAATCCCACAGTTGGTAGATAATACAGTCCCTCAGAGGAATGTTTAGAACGCTCTGTTTGGAATATCCTGCAATTTTTAGCAGTTTTGCATCTTGAATTTAGAAGGCAAGTTTTAAAAGTGTGCATAACATTCACCAAAAACTTTGAATATTGCTATTTGCTTTCCATATTATCACTACATTATAGAACAATGTTAAAGGTGTTTTAAATTGGAAAATCACAATATTCAATTAACATCCAATTGTTAGGATATATTATTCCACTATTACAGAGAACATACCCCCCAAATTCCATGTGGTTTGCTTACTAGAAATCTTCTCCATGAGTCTTTAGTAAAAGATCTTGTTTTACTTTTTCAGACAGCTAGATTTTAGATTACCACACCTTATTGCTTAAGATGAAGGCCTCCAGATAAATCCCATTTGTTCAGAACTGACCTAGCCGATAGATGATGTTTGTCCCCTGAGCTTTCCTTTTACCTCAATTATCTTTGGAGTAAGTCCTTTTTATTGTCACCTCTGTCATACTCTGAGAAGACAGGATATGTAGGATCAGGTTCTGATCCTATTATTAACCTTGGTGAAATATTTGAAGCTTAAAATTCTATGTTTTTCTAACCTTTTTATCCTTTGTTATAAGTGTGGTTCTGATACTAATGTCCTCTTCCCCAATTGGTTCTTGATTTGTCAGTAAAGAATGCTGGGGGGCCAATTGCTGGCCCAAGTTACTGGTGGGACTTCCTGGTCTCAGTAAGAAAAGGCAGACACAGAGAAGGAGAGAGAGCCTTTTCTTCCATATTTTGGAGGGAAAAGAATGCAACAATCATGTAAAGTCTCGGTGGAGTAGGGGTGGGGGCGGGGGCAGCTAGGGCCAGTGGCCTCTGCTACAGGCTGGTGTGCAAGATTTTTGGCAGGTGCTAGTTGTGTCTAGCCACTGGATTTAGGACAAGTGGAGAGGCAGAGATAATCAATTGTTAAGGTCATGCTTTTCCAGGTGGGAGATAGTAATGCCCAACAATTGTGCCTGGAAGGTAAATTGTAAAGGTAAAAACTGTGTGTGTGTGTGTGTGTGTGTGTGTGTGTGTGTGTGTTTTAACCATGGATTCAAAAGTCTTGGGTGAGAGCTGGTAGCTCGACCACCTCTCAGAACAAAGGCATGTAGAAAGGGAAGCTTGGTTAGGGCTGATGGCGGCCGATCCTGAGCAAAGGCAGTAGTGTTTAAAGCTACACGTAACACTTTACTAATATCACACATAAATACACCCTAATTTTGTCTTCAAGTCCTCACTTGATCCCTTCTGCAGGTGGAGTTCACTCATGACTTTTCTAGTTTTGAATGTTTCAGATCCGTTTATATTTTAGCTTGCGTTTTCTTTAGTGTTTCTATCTCTGCTAAATTCAGATGTCAAATCCTACACTGTCTTCGTTATTTTACTTACCTGCTTGGTTTGCATTTTCGTTGCTTCCAATTCGGAGTTTATTTACATGTTATTTTAGTTCATCCAAGTGATTTCCTATTTCTTTCAATTCCTTAAGTTCTTTGGTCATATCTACAGTTGTTAAACTCTGTGTCCTGATATACTTCTGAGAAATTTCAATTGGAGAACATTTCTATAGGCGTAGTGGTCATGGGTCTGTGTGTAGAGTCTTGGACTTTCATGTTGTTTGTGTGTGGTTTTGTAGATAAGATCTTACCTGGATTGCATCACTGGCTATGTGGCTGGTGTGAGGTTCTAGTCCATCTGTGTTGGGTGGAGTTTTGCTTTTCTTTTGCTGTTGTCTAGCTTTAGTTTTTACTTCAGTCCAGGTAGGAGGAATGAGCATATACTCAATGTTGATTAATGGTTGAAGAAACTGGGGTGGGGTGATTCTAGCACAGCCATGGCCAGTGTGGGTGCATAAACCTTAGCCTCTAAGGCAGTGGTTCCCAATCTGAGGCCTCCTACTTCCTCCTTTGGAAATCCTCTATCTAAAAAAGTGTTCACATTGTGATTCATAACAACAAAGTTACAGTTATGAAGTAGCCACAAAAATAATTTTTTGAAGAACTGAATTCAAGGTCACAGCATTAGGAGGGTTGAGAAGCACTGCCTTAGAGTAGTCATGGTAGAACACTTGAGTGAAGTCCTAGTTGGCTTCCTAGCAGAGTCTGGGTGAGGAAAACAGCAGGTGGTTGAGCAGACTCCTGGTACAAGCACAAGAATGTGGTTCTGGGTTGGGCTCTGGCCAAGAGAATTCTCAGGATGGGCTCCTGTGTAGTCCTGAATAGATTTTGTAGACTGAGGGTTCTAGGTCAGAGTAGACAAGAAGTTGTCCTTAGACTCCTGCCTTGCTCTGTGTCTTGAGGGGTAAGGTGGAGGGGCAGTGGTGGCTCAGAGTAGGTCAGACTCAGCAGGTCTTTCTGGATCCTTTCCAGGCTTGGTACTATGCCAGGAGAGAGGGGGTAAGAGGAAGAAACTGAGTAAGACTCACCAGGAGAGCTAGACTATGTGGTCCCAAAGATGTACCCTTCCACCTTGGCCTGGAGGGCTAGCATAGGCAGACAGTACTGGGTGATGAAGGTGTTAGGTAGGACTAGGTAAGAGAACTGGAGGGAGATCTGGGAGTCTTCATAGGACAGAGTTTGAAAAGGAATATAGCTGTCCCCTCAGGAGACACACCCATAGGTGAAAGAGAAACCAGACCTGGGACTTGGGTGACAGTGAGGGGGAAGCAGGTGCTAGAGGCAAGGAAGTTCTGCTCTCTGGGAACAGTTACAGGCCACGCAAGGAGAGGCCACATTAGTAAAACCTGGCTTTCTGGGTAGAATTATAAGACTAGGAGGTGTTGCAGAACTCTTTTTCTTGTTCCTGAGCAGATTTTTTTTTTCCTGAGACAGGTTTTCTCTGTCTAGCCCTGTACTTCCTGCATGTCAGGCTGGCCTTGAACTTAGAGATTGGCCTGCCTGTGCTTCCTGAGTGTTGTTTGTTTGTTTTGACTTTACTCTTGAAAATAAACTCTTCTGAGGTTGCAAGTCATCATGGCTACTTTAACTGTTGGGGTTTACGTTTCTTCCAGAAGAGTATGATGGGAATTTCGGCACTGCAAGTGCTTACTAACTCCTGGTAGAGTCATTTTCAATCCCCTGTACCTTTTAAGGTTCTTTTGTTTATGCTGTGCCTTTTATTCCCATATTCATATAAGTTTTTCTACATAACATTTTATAAATCTGTGACTTTTATTTTAGTCAAAGTCATTTTTAGGGATTTTTAAGTGAAACAAACATAATTCTTAAGCCAATTAAATAAAACCGTGTGTGTGTGTGTGGTCTGTAAACTAAATTTCATTGTTTCTACACTCAAATGCCTTCTCCCACCAATAAATCACTCAAATATATTTATCTATGTAGTTATGTATGTATTTTATTGTTTTTGAAGCATGGATTTTTCTTGCTGTATCATAGACTAGTTTGAAGTCATCATGACCCTACTGTCTTGGTCCCCAAGATACTTGGAATACAGACATAAGCCACCATATCTAGCTCCTGTAATATGCTAATACTCAAATCTCCTGAAGCTGCTTAAGTTGTGTGTGTGTGTGTGTGTGGGGGGAAGCTCTTATTGAATAAGGAAAGGTCAGTAAAGAACCTTTTTTCTCTGTTACAGGTTTTAACTGTAATACATGAACTTTTGCTCAGGTATCATGTGTTGGAGACATCAGTCAGGGCTTGTGGGGGTATATTTTTCTAACCAACCATGGGAATTTACACTATAGTTAGAGGCAAGTCAATGTCAACGAAAAGTTGCTGGTACATAGAACAACCTGACTTGTTGAATTGCCTGGTCAAGTTCTACATGTAAAGATATTCCATGATCTGAGAATACCACCTTTATAGGGTCTTAAGGTAGGTAATATAAAAAGGTAACCCAATTAATGTCCCTATTGCCACTACACTAATCTGTGCCGACATGACATAGCTAATTCCTGAGAACCAGCCATTCAGTTGCTGAGGGGGACATACTAAGTAACTAAGGCTGAAGTTAGCATTTTGTTATGGGATGTAAAAACAATTATGCTGAGGAGGCTAAAATTTGAATGGAAAGTTAGAAATGTCAGTAGTTGGGCACACTGCCTGTTTTCTAGTGAACAGTTTTCTAAAAGCAACAGCACAATGGAAACAATCTGAACCTGTCACTGATCAATGCTTAGTCTTCAAAACCACAGAGATCTACAGAAGTCCAAGATTCCCCACCCCGCAAACCCCAGCATTACTGGTGAGGGAGGCAAATATTTCACAGTATTAGCTCACCACTCATTTCCGTCCCAAATGTGTGAGGCACTGATTCTACTCAATAGCTTAAATAAGTTCATGCATTCCTACTTTTTTTTTAATATAATTAAGGGAGACAAAAATCCAGGATGCATCAGAAGCGGAATCATTTTCCATTTACCTGACCACACTGGGGGTTGGCAAACAAGTTCACAGAACAAATATGGCCCACCATTTGTTTTTGTAAATAAAGTTTTATTAAAGCACAGCCACAGTTTATCATTTACATGTCATTTATGGCTGCTCTCAGTCCTACAAAGCACTCACTGTCACATGGTTGTGGCAGGAAAGATAGCCTACAATGCCATAAATGCTTACTATCTGGCTCTTTACAGCAATTTGCCAACCACATTAGTAACAATCTTACCACTAAAGACATCATCAACTTCTTTTTTATTAGTACGTCTATAAACAGGAAATACAGTTCATTTACCCAAATTTTAAAACTGTCTTGAAGTCCAATGTTTGTGTCTCATCAGATTTCTTGCCCAGAAGTTAATCCCACTCCAGAAAATAGGCATACACATTCAAAAGTGTTCTTTTATTATTTCTAGTTAACATATATTGTATAAATACTCTATTTTTATATGCACTTTTACAAAAGCGATATAACTTAAAGGTTTTATCATTAGAAATAAATGTATAAAAATAAATATGTTATTATAGGCATTTATTATAAACTATAGTCCTTCTTAGAAGGAACAGACACACCAATACTTATAAAGTACATGCAATTCATAGTAACATATTTTACTATATACATATACATATGGAAACAGTCATATTCTCTCTCAGTAGAAGAGCTGAACAGACATTCACCAGGATACGACTGTTGGACCAGCTGCCAGGAGTGGACCTGCTACCCTGCAGCAGCCTCCCATGTGAGATGAGTGATCACCATGTTCCCCATCTCATGGGACCCTGATCTCTATACCCCATTCTAACTCTGGCACAACATGTATTATTTTACTGCCTCTTGTGAGCCATGGATAATCTTAAACAACCTCAATCCCCAGGCAGGTTTACCTCAGGAGGAAGCAAAGCAGGAGGCATGTTGCTCATTGTTTCCTTCAGTTTTTATGTGTACCTCATAAACTTCACTTTTTTTTTCCAATGTACATTTTATAAATAGATGAATTGTTTCTACCTCAACATGAACTATAGTTAAGAACTGAGATGGTGTAAGAAGAAATCAGGAGCTCTTTCACGGAGATGAGCCTTTCTGTCACGTTGAACAAGCTGAACTTTTCACTGTTGATAGGAATGATGCATCAACCTTCCGTAAAACCACAGCAACCAGCGACTTCGAATAATGATCTTGTTTGTCCCCTCCTCCTTGCCTCCAGTGATTGAAACCAAGCCTTGTTTGAAACCCAGTCTTACCATCTTTCTGCTTTGCCTTTCCCAATCTTTGTGATAAGAAGTATCTAGTTAGTACAGTGCAACAGGGCTTCTGCCAGACTCTGAAAATTATTTGGGCGATAGATATAAGAAAAGAGATACTAATAGTGCTTTGGGGCTCCTTAGTGCTCTGTATGGTCTTTCAGATGCTACTGTGCCTCATTAACTACCTTATCAGAATGTAACTGGCAGGGTAGTGTCCTGATCTACCTCCTTTGCTATGTATCCCCTACACACACCTCCTTGCCACACCTCACTGCTTACTGGTTTGACTCACTGGATCCCTCCAGTACTCTTGCACTCAGTGTATCAGCCCCTCCCCACGCTACCTTGTCCTCTAACGCCTCTTAACTGCACTGTGTCAGTGTGCAAAAGTCAATGTAATGCTTTGGCTTCTTCAAAGGATCACAGCTCTCATTTGATAACACGCCCCCATCGTGGGACACACATTTCAAGGTTCTCTTCTTGTAACCCTTCCCGCAAGTTTTGGAACATGGTGACCAATCCCCCACCTGCCAGTGTGGGCAAGGAAGGTCTGCACAAGGTCTGGTACTGGCTGGCTTCACTTCCTTTGCACATTCGGAAGCAGGGTGTCCGTTAATGTCTCTGCACTGCACTACTCTTCTCTGCCAACCTGAGCCGCATGTCTTGGAGCACTCCCCCCACTCTTCAATCACCCACTCAGAAAATGTGGGAATGGCGTTGAATGACTCTGTCTTCTTCTTCATAAAGTAGGTGAATTTAATTTTGGGTCGGAGAGCATGGCCTACCATAAGAACCTGGATGGTTAAGGGTTCTTTGAGTGGACTAAAGCTGCGGATTCTTTCCAGCGCAGCCGAGGAACCACTGTACCTTAAGACAGTACCTTTGTAGGTGAGGTCTTGCTCTAGTGTGGACAGAGTGAAGTTTCCATTCAGAATATAGGTACCATCAGCGGCTCTAATAGCCAGAAAGCTGCCATTGTTTCTGGACCCCCTTTGATTCCGATGTTTCACTTCAATGTTGGTGGCTCCAGCAGGAATTGTGACAATGTCATGATACCCAGGTCTGTGGACAAAGAAAACAGGTATATGTCTTTCAATGAGTTAATCAATCACATTGCTTTAAAAATAGGCAATTCTTTTAAATGTGACTTTTCCTTAGTCCTACAAAATCGTATATCAAAATTACAGGGTCTCCAAAGCATGTGTTTTGTTTCATGTGTCGATTAATTAACTTTAGGGTTCACTTGTGGGCCAGGTTATACTGGAACTCATTATGTAGACCAAGCTAACCTAGGCCTTATAGCAACCATCCTCCCAAGTCAGCCTACTGAACACTGGGATTACATGAAGTACCTGGGTTAATTGTTTTGTGTGTGTTTGTGTTTCCAGTCAGGTTTTTCATGTTCCCCAAGGTGAACTGAAAGTCACTATGTAGCAAAGATGACCTGAACATCTGACCGTCTTGTCACACTTGTCTCTGTCTCCCATACACTGGGACTACAGGTACATGCATGCGGATTGAACCCAAGGTCTTGTAGATGCTAGGGACCAACTGAGCAACACAGCGTGTCTACTGCAGAAGTGAGCGTTCTGAAACTCACCTTGTACTAGTGACTATTCCTGACATCTTCTTGCATGTGGAACCGTTTCCTCCACAAACGCCACACTTATCAAACTTCTTTTTGGAGTCTATGATGCGATCACAGCCAGCTTTCACACACTGCCCTTGCACACAGACAGAGGTAGAGTCTGGACTACAGGGAGTGCCATCTACAACCTGTGGAGACAACATGCACCATGGTGGTTAAACATCTGATGTGATGGCAACTGGGAATGCTCTCCTCCCAGGCTACAAGTAGTCTCCTTGTCACGTGCCACATGTTCACTTTCATTTTGGCTTTTTCAACAGTTCATATAGCTATCTGTAAGGCTTATAAATGTCTTGATTTTATATATTTGCTGGCCTAGGTCAATGGAAGCAGGGTTCACTGTCACACTGATTATTGTTCCATGGTCAGTACCTAGAATAATATGCTGTAGTTGAAGGTGCTTTATAAATCACTTGCTAAATACTTCATCCACAACTTGGATATAGTTTGCTATCTTATAATGCTAAGAATACATGACAAGCTTAAGCAAATTTCATTCAATTTTCTTCTTCAAAGCAGGATTTATCCTTTCTGCAAAACACCAAAAGAAATGGCGAGTCTCTTTGGTCAAAGTACATGTTCCAACGATGAATTTTTAATTCTCAAACTCTTACCTTAGTTAGTGTGCTCGTATGTGCGGCTGCTAGGTACCCAGTAACAAGTACTTTGGACTACTTTCTAAAACTCCTGGGTGCCATGTTAATATATAATTTATCTAACCATGAATTTTTGTATGTGAAACCTAGTTATACAGAGAGGGCTCTTGAGTTTTCAAAGGGCCATTCTTTGGGGATAGAGAAGCAATATTAAACACATGCAAGACTCTTTTAAGTGCTAGCTAGATTTAAGCTTCCTTCCCAACAGAAGGCAACAACAAATCCCAAAGCAAGGAGTTGTTCCTGCATTTAGAAGTATTCCAAATTCAAAACGGAACACAGATCAATAGGTAAAGACAGCCCAAACATTTGTATGGCATGGCAGCAAGCCCAGCTGAGGCTCCTTTGCAAAGATTCAAGTGTAAAAGCACCTACCTTGGGCTGTAAGACGAAAAAGTAGCCAATGCCTTTGGCTTCACAGGTGAGCTTGCACCTGTCCTTTGGCGAGACGCCGGCGTACTTGGGTGTCCACTCTACAGTGGGCTCATTCCCAAAGGAAGCTTTGGAAAACTCATTGTGCGCCTCGCACTGCTCCTCTCTGAACGTTTTTCCTGAAAAGAGAACGACGGCGATGATGTTCCCAGTTTCCAACTTCCAACCACATGTTGTGGGCACGCCGCCTTTGCCCGGTTTCTGAGAGCTGAAGTCCAGTATGACTCACCGTTATTGTCTGGACAGTCCTCGATGTTACAGGACCTGTAGCGGACTCGTTTGCCTTCACAGTACTTCCCTCCGTTCTTTGGGACTGGGTTGTCACATTCTCTCATTGTGTATTGAACTCCACCACCACAGGTTCTTGAGCAGTCTCCCCACGGTCCCCATGGTCCCCAGCTTCCATGAACAGGAGTCTAAATGGAGATACAGATATCAGTGTTAGAACTATAAAGACATTTTAGGGAATCAGAGAAAAATGTAAAACAGACAATCAATTCTCAAAATATGCTACCATCTCATAGTCCCACTACGGGACACAGGTAGAGGAGTTTGTCTAGGAAAGGAACTAAACCATCACTTTGCCCTTCTCAACCCTGAGTTGCAAACGAATATGTTTCATTGGGAAAACTCACAGCAAAATGCTTCATGTCTGTCTTGTTCACGCACTTGCCACTGACACACCACTTCCCTTCTCCACAGCTGGTGCCATCTGCCCAAGGGAAGTGTTTTGTTTGGCACACCAGTAAGCCACCGGAGGTGCCAGTGCACCACAGGGTAGTACATGTGCTGGCTGCATCAGGGCAGTGCTTGGATTCCTCTCCGAATGTAAACTGACACTGGCGGTTGGCATCGTACAAGGTACCGGGAAGATCAGAAGGGAGCTTGATTGGATTCTGGGGCTTGTCCATCAAACATTCCCCTAAAATAATAAAAAAAAAAAAGGAAAAGAAAAAAGAGGCAATTATTAATACATGTTTGGTGAAATCATGCATTTTTGGGAAAATCAATGCTAGGGAACTTTAGATTTTTATCGAGACGTTATCCTCAATAGGGGACTTCTGATTTTACAATGGCGAGAAGTTATTGTTTATGAATGAATGGACTTTGGGAGCAGGATGCAATGGAGGTAAAGATCTACTACTTATGATCCTGCCAGAGAAAACTCTGAAGGAGGGGAAATGAGCAAGAGCCATGGAGCTCACTTAGCCAGAGAGAGCCCTACACAAGGAAGGTTGAACACCATCTGGAAAGAGGAGCTGTTATCTTACCGTGTCCATTATCTAGGAAGGACGTGACCATGTAGGCACTGCAAGGTGACCAGGGCTGGCTATGGTCTAAGCTGGAGAGCATCGAGGCCATCAGATGAGAATCGCCACTCACACCATTCAAGCTGGCACAGTGCTTAGCATCATCGTGCGGCATGTTAAACACATGGCCTGGGAAGCAGACAAGAAGGACATTAAGCTGTATGATTGAGTGAGGCTCAATGGCTCTCTTATTAGACAACCTGTATTGGGGCTCATACTCACTTTGATCAGGGCAAGTATAAAAATGTCAACGTTCAAATGTTTGTACCACTTTCTCCTGTCCTAGTAAGACCATACTTGAAATTGTGGAAAATATACCCTACCCCTTCTAAAATTGCTGGTGGCTGAGGTAGCAACATAGTCTGAGATGTTTTCTCTCTCTCACATCAGATTGACTTATTGGGTTGTATCCATGCATTTGGGCTTAACTTGTACTCTGAAGCCGACTTACCCAATTCATGGGCTGTGGTGAAGGCGGCTTGCAAACCATCATCTTCTATGACTGAGCAGCTCCTGCTGGGGTCACATACGGTTCCAACATCTGCCATTCCGAGAGTGTCACACGTGTGGGAGCCACATAAATCCTACAAAGAGGCAAGGGAAATCCCTTTTAAGTAGGAGAGAGTGGACTTGATACTTAGCTCTTCAGTTGGGCATGTCTTCACATGCACTTTGAAGCCTGTCCATTCATTATTGCTGGACTTGAAGGACTGACTCTAAAGCAAGATTCCCTGTAATGCTTTTAAAATAGAACTGTGGAACTTGAGATGTGGAAATTTAAAATAGAAATAAGCAAGACAGATTGAGCTAGCCTATAACCGAAAGGAAATGAGGCAATACAGATGAGATGCCTTTTTTTTTTTTAACTGGTTATTTTGTTTACATTTCAAATGTTATCCCCCTTCCGGGTTTCCTCTCTGCCACACCCCCACCCTCTCATCCCATCCAACACAAGGCTGACCTCCGAGTTGAGTTGAGGAAATGGTTGATAAGCTCTTGTCTTACCTGTCTGGTGAACAGAATTGCAGTGTCATAGTGCTCTGGATCCCGGTCACTGGGGCTGTTGTGTTGTTTCTGCCAGCTGCAGAAATTCCGAAGGGTGAGAGCTGCATTGGAGGTAACTTCTGGTCCCTTCTGCTCCTCGTATATGACCAAGATCTTCACCACCACCAGGCTAATTGAATTCCTAATGCTGGGATGCTTGTAAAACCTGGCTGCCACCGAGAACAGGGTTAGAAGGTAATGCTTTAGACCGCTGCCGTGGAAGTCGGCCATGGACTGGTCAGCTACGAGCATGGTTTCCACATAACGGGGGCTGGACACAAATCGCTTCTTCCTTATGCTTCCTGGTCCTGTAAAAAGAAAAGGAAGTTTGCTCATGGGCAGTCCTTCTCCTAATAGTGACCTTCTCGGGGTATATTAGGAAAGTCAACCTAGTCAAAGTAAATAAAACTGAAATACACCTGGAACAAAAATAAAACAAATATTTGCATCTTCTAAAAACTGTGAATGTTATTTTTAAGTTTTTTTTCTTTTGCTTTAAATAAAACAAAACAAAACAAAACAAAAAAAGCAACAGAGTGATCAAACTGTCTATATATGTGTCCGCAGGATTTCTTTTGTGGTCTTTGAAGACTCCACAGCCTGAGTGAGGCAGTATGGCTATCATTTCTACCCAGCTGTAGTAAAAACTTGGCAAGAGAAGCAGGCGGAGCGCCCTGAGTCACCCTTTCACTATTGAAGCCAGGGCTGAAATCCCGAATGAGATCATCCAGCTCCACGTGGAAGGCATGGGGCAGGGCGGGGAGCCTCAGCCAAGGGGTGGGGCTTGAGGAGTCTCAGTCTGTAAGGCTCAGCTCTCTCATTCAAGGGGTCCCAGGGGGTTCTCTGCTTGATCCAGTTCCGGGCACTAGGACCACCCACTCTGCCCAGCAGTGTGTTCCTGCCTCCTCTCACTCCCAGTGCCCCGGGGGGAATAAGTTCCTTTCTCAAACCAGGGTTGCCAATTTGGAAAATGGCCTTTTTCGGGCTGCTGAGACTCAGCGGTCAGAGAAATCGTAAAGTAGGATATGAATACCAGCTCCTAGGGACAAGTCGGAAAAGAGGGAGAAATCTAGAAAAGGGCAAAAAGAAATTTGAATGATTAAAAAGAACTAACTGGCTGGTAGGGACTGAACACGGCAGAGTCAGGCGAATGTGTAGCAGGGAGGATCAGTCCAGGCTAACATTCCTCAGCGCTGGGGAGTCCAACCTCTGCCGGGAGAGGGAGTGCGAGCAACGAGGCCGAGGTAGGAGGCGCGTGGAGGCGGGGCGAGCCAAGCAAAGACCTCCCAAGCAGGTTCTGCAGAGGGGCCCAACGGAGCCACCAGCCATCGGGGTCAGCTTTTCAAATGGGGGAAGGGGACAGACGGAAGGCCACAGAAATGAGATCACCACTGCCGTTGCCCAGGCTCCTGAACGCACATCCAGGTCACCATGGCTCCTCTACTCCGCCCTCCTTTGAGCGCTACGTGCTCACACGGACTGACGTTACAAAACTCAGCGCGAAACTACAACCTAGTTAAAGTGAACTCATACATTCACTAAAGGCATTAAAGGGATGGAGAGAGATTCTTCAGTGTAAGGAGTCGGGTTATTGGCTTCGCGGAGGAAACGCTTAGCCCTTATCTACAGGACCTCCGATTCTTTCTCTCTTTCTCAAATTATTAACTATTCGGGCAAATAAGTGTTCTAGCAGAGTATGGTCACACTTTTTTTGGGGGGGGGAGCGGGAAGGTCACGACCCAGAACTTCAATTCACTGCAAGTCTGAGTCATTCGCATTTAGAGGCGATCTGGAGTGTGACCCCAAGTCACGCCTCGTAAAGACTGAGAGATGGGGGTCACTCTTATACCTGATGGCTTTCCCGCGTCCTGAGGCGTGGGGTCCCGCACAGGCCACTGGTTCCGGGTGTTCTGGCTCTCGGGTCGCGAGTCGCTGGTTGGCAGGGTCTCGTCGTCCATGACGCCGCACTTGGCGCCGCCACTGCCCCGCCGCCTTCGCCTCAGGATGTGGAACTGCGGCCGTGCGGATGACTCCTCCTCGGGCACGGCAGGGGCCAGGCGCTCGGTGGCCACTCCAGGCGCTGGCTGAATGAAGAACTCCTCTCCTTGTAGGTAGAAGGCACCACGCACACCTTCACAGAGGCTGAGGGCTGCGGCAGAGCCGGGATCACCGTTCACCGTGCCAGAGTAGAAGCAGTGAGCCAGGTCCCCGGTGGGGTCCAGATGTTGTGCCTCGGACCCGGGACTGCGCCCCACAGTCTGCAGGGTGAAGCCAGGCGCCAAGAAACCGCTGTCCGGCTGCAACTTCAGATGTAGCTGCTGGCCAAAGGCGTCCAGACGAAGGCGTGTGGTGGTGGAATCGTGGCCCGGGGCGCGCTCCAGCGAGGGCAGGACCAGCTCCTCATCTTCCTCCGTGGGGCGCCCGTGTGCGCCCCGCGCACATAGCAGCATTGTTATGGAAGCGAGGAGCAGCAACAGCATGTGTGCGGACAGAGAGCCCCGAGATCTCGCTGCCCGCTGGACGTCCCCCATGTCGGAGCAGGGCTTCTGCTTGCGTGACCCCAAAGGGACTTTTGGCTGCATGGCACCGCACCCTGCACCGCAGAGAACTCTTGGTCTGGATAGACGTTTAGACGCGTAGAGCTTCGCTGGCCTGCTCCTGATGCTTAAAATTCACGATCACTTTGATGGGAAAGTTCGTGCAGAGCTAGCACCCGAAGCTCCGGGTCACTTAGAAAGATTCTGCACTGGCGCGCGGGAATTTTTTCATTCCAGCACCGAGTTGGTGGCTCCGCACTGCTGGCTGCTGCAGGACCTAGAAGCGCCCCCGGAGCTGGGGAACAAGTCCAGAATAGGAGCCTGGACTCTTCGTCCTCCGCCTTGGCCCCGATTTGACTCGATCTGAGCAAGGATCTGCTCTCTCCGCCGGGCTGTGCGCTCTGGCCTTGCGATAGCACCTAGCTCGGAGCTGCTTTCTAGCGAGTGCAAGGACCAGGCAGCCCCGGCCGCCCCTTTATAGCCACATAGGAGCCCCTCCTTCCCCCAACACTGCGACACCGCCCCCTGAGCTCAGTCGGTGCTAAACCGAGCTCTGCGCCTCGGGGCCTGAAGGGGGAGGGGGCAGCCTCCGCCCTGGCCTCACGCCACAGCTCGTCACTCTGGGGGTGTAAGACGCCGAAACAGCGCTGGGACCAGCACTTTGTACAGCGCTGGCTGCTCTGGGGAAAAGAGTGAACCTTTAACTTCATCTCTCGGCTGCTGATTCCCGGACCACCCTGCTTCCTGTCGCCCTTCCTGTGCCCCGGCTGGGCTGCAGTTTCCAAGAAAGAGGGTCGAATTGAAAAGATTCCTCAACATTCCTTTTCTCCCCTAGTCAGAGCCTCTTCTGCCCCAAAGTGGGCTATTAGCTACAGCTGCCTTTTCTTAAAAAGCACCCTACTTTTCCGTCTCGTCTACGTTTCCATGGGCACCATGGCTAAAGCGTCCTTCTCTTTACCCCAGCTTTTCTTGGGCAAAGTGTTGATTCTGCGCTTCTCAGGAAGAGAAAAGAAAGAGAGAGGAAGAGAGAGAGAGAGAGAGAGAGAGAGAGAGTGTGTGTGTGTGTGTGTGTGTGGTGGTGGTGGTGGTGGTTCATAGAGCACCTCTCCAACTCTGGATTCTAAAAATCCACGTGGAACGACCTTAACAGTTTCCTCAAGTCCTACCTAGAGACCTCTGGGGTGGGGGGTGGGGGTGGGGCGATGTGTGTGTGTGTGTGTGTGTGTGTGTGTGTGTGTGTATCTTGGCTTTTTCCAGAATAGTCTATCTGGAACCAGCTTTAGTTCCCTAGAGACAAAAAAAAAAAAAAAAAAAAAAAAAAAAGGGATTTCTGCTTTCTCTTCTTCATTGGAGAAGCAACTCCCTTCTAGTCTGCGTTCTTCCAAAATCTTAACAGCAGCTGCTGCAGGCCGCAGGCCAGGCGGACAGATGCATCTAAGATTCCCCACTTCAGTATCAAGTCCAAAGCGGCGGCGGGGGGGAACGGTGTGGGGGGAAGGAGGGTTGGGTGATGGGGTGGAAGGAAACCGAGTTCCCCTCCCCCCCCCTCCCCGCTTCCTACCGGGAAGGGAAAGGCAGCATCCGCGTTACGAAAGTCACAAAAGCTGAGCCCTTCCAACCCCGGCCCCTAAGAAAAAGTCGAGAGAGGCTCCTGAACTGAGAAAGAGGGAGGGGTTCTGTGACCCAGAGGAAGGAAATAGTTCACAATGCTCTCACTGGCGGAAAGGCATTAGGACAAGCTTGAGAACCACAGCCCAAGTCCTCAGGCAGACCCGCGCGCTCACACCAGCTAGCTCTTGCTCCCTGCCCTGCCCAGTTCTGGGCTCCCGACTTGCTGCCCCACCCCCAACTGCTGCTCCGGTTGGCTCTTGGTTAATCCTTTGCTCCTCCCCAGATCTTCCTAAATTTGTGGGCCTCAGACAGTCCCTTGCAATCTTCCAAAGGTTTCTGGCAGACACTTTCCCAGGGTTCTAGATAGTCTTCATGAAAACAAACAAAAACTTTGTTTCCCACACCAGGGAATATCGAATTAAAAGAAGAAGAAGGAGGAGGACGAGGAGGAGGAGGAGGAGGAGGAGGAGGAGGAGGAGGAGGAGGAGTGACTGGGAGAAACAAGACTACCCCAACCTCCAACCTCCAAGCTCTTAACAACTTCCTGGTGATTGCACTCATCCGAGGAGTCCGCTCTCAAATTTTGGTTTCTTAAAATCACACTGATAGCTGAACTAAACACATCAAGCAACCTTGCTCTTCCACCAGGGAACTTTGATGTTGTTCGTCTTCCTTCCTTTCTGTTTCTTCATCTTTCTTCAGCTCTTCTTCAGCTCTCACTGACATCCACAGTTAGGAGCGGAGCCCATTCATTTGTGGGGTGTCCGGCCTCTTTCTTTTTTGTTTAAGAACCTGATTCACAAGTGGGCTTTCCCGAAGCCCACATTCCTGGTCGGTCGACCCACTTTATTTGAGAAGCATTTCCATTTTCTGTTATGCTGCCTGACTTTTTTTTTTTTTTTTAATCTTTCCTGTTTGTGTGGCTTCCTTTCCCCTCTGTTCTCTCTCACTTGCTAACCAGCAAGGTTAGATACTTGTGAGAACAAATACAAACAAGGGCAGATTCACCCGTGCCTTTACTTCCTTGCTTAGAATGTAGAACATAAAAGCCGGTGGGCAAGGGAGATGAAAGATGCTTGAGGTGGACAAGGGATGAAAGTCTTACTAGATCCATAATGTATGTGTGATCTCCTTCAATTGAGGCAGGAAGGAAGAGTTGCAGGACCACCAGAAACATATGTAATTTTCAAATCAAAGTGTAGTATATTTCAGTCTCTCCACTCTCCCATGGCAGGCGACTTTACCTTTTAAAGTTGCAAGCTTGGCTGTGAGCCCATTTCTGCCTCTCGTGTGCTCTTATTGAAAGAGATTTTCATTTGGGAGTACATTTCGAATCTCAAATGGGTTACTTCAAATCCATTATAATTTTTTCATATTTCATGTTCTGTATCCAAATAGAGCTGGAAAAAAAAAGGCACTGAGTTAAAGGGGAAAGGGTTGCCAGGAACATGGCTTTTATATTCTCTGGGTTTCTCTCCAGATTTCTGTTCTTTTGCATAATGGCTCCAATCTGTTGTGCACCTGTAGTTCTGGGAAATGATTCTTTTTTAATCGCTTCAACAGAGACATGAGTATTGGAGTTGCCAATTACTAAACTGAAAAAAAAATAGTGCACATTCAGAAGAGTCTCTAATCCACTTTTAAAACAATTAAGATCAGCATTGTGTGTTTGGCACACAAGCCTATAACACATACCCATCTGTATAAGCAAAATGTAAATTGAAAGAAAATATCTGAATGAAAAAGCAAGATCTTAGGGGTTCCATTTACTGACCAGAGAGACAATGGTGAAACACTGGGTTGTTGTAGTAACTTGCATAGTGTTACACTTATAAAACCCTTGCTCCTGGATTTGTGTCGGCAACTCGAAATCCCTATGCTCTGCTAACATCTGTCCCTTGTACTTCTGGTTTTCTTCCTATAGAGTGTATTTCTTCATAGATGAGCTTGCAGAAACACCAGCTTAACGCGTCTTAAGAGGAAGACTTCAAGAAGTTATTTATTTGGGAACTTACTGAGATGACCTGAACTCATTCATCTCAAAATACAAAATTCAAGCTTATAAAAGAAGACTTGTTTTTTTTTTTTTTTTTTTTTTTTTTTTTTTACACACTGAGTCCCCAAGGGAGGGAAAAAAAAAAAGTAGAGTTTGAAGTAAAAGAAGTGGGTATCAACTGTGAACGTCAATGAGTTTCTTCCATGTTTGCGTGTCTCAAGGATCCACAGGTTAAAGACACAGAATAATTCTCGTGAAGTCTTTATCAAAGAGAGCACTCTCCAGGCAGCCATGGAGGTGAGGAAGTCTGGTAATATGGAGGCGCTATTAGGATTCTTTGAGTGTAAATATCACCTACAGTAACAGCTAATGAGCACATTTCATAAGCATGGAAGGCTTTTGATTTGTAACTCCTACTACATGCTCTGCCAATTAGAAATGCAAAAGCCGTCTGGCGTTAGTCTCCCTTTGGAGTACATAGGAACAAATGTCAACGCTGGAGCAATGAATATTTTTTATCTAAATGGAGATTTCAGAAAGAAAACATCCATTTTAAGCAGGTTGTGAGTTTAATAAACATCAAAGTCTGAAAAATTATTAATTCCATTTGGACATAGGGTATCTACCAACCCCAAATTTGTACACTGGAAGATCTGAGAGAAGTATAATCTTTCTAATTTATTTTCCTGAAAAATATAGCAGAGGGGAGCCTTAAAGTGGCTCATTAACTTGTTCAAGATGATTCAGTATGAAACTGGGGATCTCAGAAATAAACTACCACAGTCATAATTTTTAATAAAATATCTCTTGGTATTTTAATATAAATCTTTGGTAAGTAAATATATTATCAGACTTGTGACTTATGTTCTTTTTACAATTATTAATTTTATTTTATTAGAAAAAGGAATTTTATATTAGAAAAAAAATTCCACCTTAAAAGGGTCACCAGCTTCAGTACCTCTTGCTTAGCCCACAAGGTGGCGATAGTCTACAACAAATGGTATTTGGTTTTCTTTTCCAGTTAAACTAGGAATTTGCAAAAGTTTTATGTCTTTCCAACGATATGTAACAGATTTCTCTTACCATTTTAAGGAATCTGTAAACCAATTTTTAAATATTTCAATATTACTTGTATTTACACATTTTCAAGCCCGCAGCTAATTTTTAAGCATGTGATTTTGTTAGCTTAATCCAAATACTATTAGGATATTTTAAAAACGAGAATTATCTTTGGCTGCTTTTATTTGTCACAGTTGAGAGCTCAGTGCAACTCAAATGGAGAAAGAAATCACAGACGTGCAATCTATTGAGAGAATTACAGCATCATTGATTCATTTGCTATGCATGGTTTTTGTTTTGGTGTGTGTGTGTGTGTGTGTGTGTGTGTGTGTGTGTGCGTGTGTGTGAATTGCTACTTGACACTTGGAACTGGCTTTAATTGCTTTTCCAGGTTTAAGGTATTTCCCTTGGCCACAACAAAAAGTTAAAAAGGATGAGGGAAAAAAAAAAGTTTGGTAGTGGAGTGGGGGCGGGGCAGGGTGAGGAAAATGTTCAACCACCAGGGGGCAACAAAAGACAAATTTTAAAATAGATTTAGCCAGACAGTTTTTTTTTTTCTTCTTCAGTGTGTGATCATCCCAAATGTAAGTGACTTCCCAATACAATGTGATTTAAAAGCCATATTTTGAAGATGTGTTATTGCTTAAGGTAAAGTATAGTAGCACAATTTCATGAGTTTAATGAATACTGGAGTTAAAAGCATATTATCTTAGTCATCAGGAGGCACGCACGACTTTGAAGAAGGACGTTTGAACTACCACCAACAAGCATGCAGTTTGTTGATGAGTAGGCAGAGATCGGAGGTATCCCCCAGCTTCTATTACAGCCAGAAGATGAGAGCCAGGTTTCCAAAAGTGTTGGGAGTGAGATTTGCTCCTGACTTTACTGTAAACCTGTAAGGCCCTGTACCGGACGACGACTTGTGATTTGCCAGTACTCCTTCCTACTGACAACTGGTAGTTAAATTTAGAACTGAGATGGCCCATGACAATGCATCAGGGCTGAGAAATGGAGACTTCTCTGAGTCCCTGACACTCAGCTGTCTGCAAAGTCCTATGCTGTTTCCCAGTCTTCCCCTCCCACAGCATTTTCCAAACATACACAGATCAGGGGATGCATATGCTCACGTCTGGAAAGATTAACAGAGCCATGTCCACGTATAGGGATGAGTCTGTTCTCTGCCCTTGTTGCCGACCGGATTGGAGATTGAGATAAATCTGAGTTTGAATTCTGATGTTCTGAATTTGTCACCTCCTTACTTTATGACCTTAAGAGATCTAGGACTGTCACTGGGCCCCAGACTCCTTGTATGAAAAAATCGACGATGGCAAACCTTGCAAAGACTGAAGGTAACAGATTGAAGGTAATCAACAGGAGAGGCTGCTAATGTGGGAAACATTAGATATTGAATGCAGTAAAGAAGGAGCTAAGAACACAGTTGGGAGTCCTCAGACTGTAGTGACTTCATTCTGACTAAGCATTTCTCTTGATGCCATATACCATCTCAAGGAATAGTGCCCAGAGAAAAAAGCCCATTTTTTAAATATTGCATCTACTTGACACATAATGATTGTGCGTGTTTTGAGGATGCAGTGTGATGTCTCAGCCTATGCATTTTGTTGTATCAAGCATTTAGCTTTATTTTCACGTCACACATTTAGCCTGAAAAGATCAGAAGAATGGAGATAATTCAGAGCTCATGGAGAAAACTGCACGTAGTCAAATAGCCGTAACCTCAGCCTTTGGAGGTAGAGAGTGAAGGGATGCTGGGGCTTGCTGGTCACTTCCCATCTCCAGATTTAGTGAAGAAACACTTTCTCAAGAGGATAATGTGAGGAAGGAATTTGGGAAGCCTAACATCATCCCATGGTCTCCATCAAGCACATAGCAACAAGCAACAAGGCACACATATATGCAAACACACACACACACACACACACACTCACACACACGTGCATGCACACTACATTCACATAAACATATGTACACACTTACAATGAAAACTACTTTTAAAAAGGGTATACAATTGTAAATAGGTAGGTGACGTTAATGTGTGCTGGTAGGGCCTCTCAGAGGACAGCCATGCTAGGCTCCTGTCTGTAAGTACATCATAGCATCACTAACAGTGTCAGGCCTTGGAGCCTTCCCTTGAGATGGATCCCAAGTTGGGCTGGTCATTGAATGGCCTTTCCTTCAGTCTCTTGTCCATTTTTGTTTCTGCAGTTTTTTTTTTTTTTAAACAGGAACAATTCTGGATCAGAAAATTTAACTGTAGGTTAGTAACCTAGTCTTTCTTTCTACTGGAGGTGGACTCTGGAGTTCCATCTATCCACTGTTGGGCATTTGTCAGTAAGATTTTTTTGTGAGGAGCGGGTGTGGCAGCAGTCCCAAGATGGCGCCCGGGACTGCAGCTAAGTCTTATGACTTGCACCTGACTTCCTCATACACCTGAAAATAGCCACGACCATCGTGAGAGCTGCACAGGTGCACCATGATGCTGGCGGTGTAAACAAGTCCATATTTGGTGGAGACATGCCCCTGCCGCCCTGATTGGCTGAAGCTGCGTGCCTGGTGAGGTGGTGTGGCCTGCTGTGAGTGGATGGGGGCTGAGAGTGTATAAGCAGACCTGCCAGGATGCCCAAGGTCCCTGTAGCAGCATCGAGGCGTTCCTGCAATAAAGGCTGTTGAGAAGAATCCTACCGTTTGTGTCCTCCTTGCCGGCCGAGGTGGGCGCAACAATTTTTTCATCACTGTGTCAGATAACAAAGCAGAGAATTTAGTTGTATGGGATATGAGGCAGCTTATGGTGAACTAACACAGCACTGACTGAAAGCAAAACTTACTGGGATGTGGGATGAGGAAGCAAAATAAGAAGACTCCAAAAAAACAATTTTGAAAAGCTATGGAAGGTGAGAGAAAAGAGAGATTCCTAAAGTGATCAGCTATGGCGAACTACTTGTGAGTTAATGTTGTTGAGTTTTACAAACATTTTGCCATAAGCATTAATGGATAAATCAGGAAAATGTGTCAGTGGGTGAACATTTTTGAGTTCCTCCCCGATACATCCTGCTGCCCACTTCACATCCCTTTGGCTTTTCTCTCTAGTCGGGTACTGGCTTTATCTCTCCATGTTGAGTGAGACAAGTGGGTTATTCGGCAACAGAGACTTATTGTCAGGTTACAGAGGATAACCTGTAGCCTTGGAAGTACCTGTAATGTTTAGGGGGTATTTATTTAACCAATGACTTTGGCCGATGACTCTACAAGACATAACACATTCCTCAATACCAGGGTTTTTTACTTGTTAGCAAGTCTAATAGCTGTCTTCTCTTCCTCATTATGGGATCACTCTATTTAGAGTCTTTTTTTTATATATGTATTATCTTAGGGAGAATTGACAGTTGTAGGTTTTCATATCCAAGTGGACTTTTTGTTTGTTCGTTTGTTTGTTTCTCTGTGTAGCCATTGCTGTCCTAGAACTTGCTCTGTAGACCAGGCTGACCTTGAACTCAGATCTGCCTGCTTCTGCCTCTGAGTGCTGCAATTAAAGGCGTGCACTTTAAGCCCTTCAATTCTTTTAGACCCTACTGAGTACAATAAGTGGTATGCACATAGATGACATTGAGAAACTACCAATGGGTACACTCCTAAAAAAACGTGACTCACCCTCTTCCAGCACCCATCAACTATTACCAGCTCCTCTGCCCATGCCTAGAGCCTCAGGAGCCCCTGCCTAACTCATGCTGGAATTTGTAGCTCTCCTCTTGCCCACCTATTGAGGAGGCAATCACAGGTGCTGTGGGTACACACACAGACTCAACACAGAGTAGGTTTCCTTATGGCTATTTTATACACATTTTTACACATTTTTTTCTTTCGTTAACTCTCCATTCCTCCTCCTCTCCCTCCCTCTTGCACCCCATCTCTCTTCTTTCATCCTTTTTATGGGTAATAGTTGTACTAGTCCCTTCCCACTTCCTTGAAGCATGTGTTTTACTATCTCTCCCTCTCAATCTCTCTTTCCACTTCCAGGCTACTTAACTTTCATGATTCTTGTCCTCTCTCGTTACCTTAACTTAAATACAAACTAGAAAAGGTCAAAGTTACAATGTGTATGTGAAAGGACATATGACATGTGTCTTTATTGGCCTGTGTGACCTCACTGAGTATGGTATTTTACAGTTCCATTCATTTTCCTGCAAATATTTCAGTTACATAGTTTGCATAGTTGAAAAAATATTCTCTGTGCATATATACTGCATTTTCATCAACCACTAATTAGTTGATGGACTCTAGGCTGCTTCTATCTTCTAATTTTTATAAATAGAAAACAGCCAAGCAACAATCTCCCATACTAAGATACCATGTCCCTGGGGTATATGCTCAGGGATGGTACAGTCCGGTCATCTGGAAGTTCTAATTTTAGCTTTTGAGAAATCTCCACATTAATTTCTAGAATGACTGCACAAGTTTATACACCCACTAACCGCCAATAGAATTCCATTTCCCCAGATCCGCTCCAGCATCTGTTGCTATTTGGTTTTTAAATACTTGCCATCCTGCCTGTGATGAAATAGAATCTCAAAGCAGTTTTGTTAACTCACTCCTGCTGGTTAGCAATGGTACCTGTTGAAGTGTTTATTAGTCATGTGCATTTCTTCTTTCAAGAACTCTCTGCTGATGAGTCTAGTAGCCAACTTTTGACAGGGTTTTTCATTTTCTTGGTGTTTATGTTTTTTCTTTACATGTTCTACATATGAATACTCTGTCAGATGCATATTTGGCAAACATCTTTCTGTCATTCTGTAGGCTGCCTTTTCATTTGATTAACACATTTCTTTGCTATGCAGAAAACCTTTTCAATGCAAGAAAGCCAATTTGTCAGTTTTGAGGAAAGCAAGAAAATCATAAAGGCCAAGAAGTCAACAGAGGACAACAAAGAGCAAAACCGAACTCTTTGTGGCATTTCCTGCATAAACAAACATTTGTTTGCAGTAATTATAGAGAAATGTTTTCCCAGTATAAATCTTGTATTGCACAGACCTAGAGTTCATCTGTGTACTTGACTTACAAACAGCTTTGGCACAGTTTCCATGATAGAACCGATATGCAAAAGAGAAGAAAGAACTTTTGTGTGGACAAGAGGGGTAAGAAGCAACATGAGGTAGACAATGAGACTATCTAGGTTCAATGGAGTTGAATAGGACTTGCCTTTTCCCCACTAATTAATTATTTATTGCTTTACATCCTGACTGCAACTTCCCCTCTTTCCTCTCCTCCCAGTCCCTGCCTCTCCCTTCCCCTATCCTCCCCTCATACTACCCTCCTTCTCAGAGAAGGGAAGGCCTCCCATGGATATCAACCAGCTTTGGCCTATCAGGTTGCAGTATGACTAGGCCCATCTTCTATTTGGTCTTGAAAAAACAGCCCAGATAGGGAAAAAGGTATCCAAAGGCAAGCAAGATAGTAAAAGAGAGCCCGTACTCCTGCGGTTAGGGGTCCCAGTGGAAGACCAAGCTGCACATCTATTACATATGTGTAGAGGGCTTAGGTCTGTCCCATGCATGCTCTCTGGTTTATGGTTCAGTGTCTGTGAGCCCCTATGGGTCCAGGTTAGTTGAAGCCGTAGGTTTTCTTGTAGTGTCCTTTACCTAGATGGTTCCTTCATTCCTTCCTCCCCTATTGGACAAGATTTCCCTATGTGCTCCACCTTGTGTTTAGCTGTGGGTTTCTGCATCTGTTTCCATCAGCTGCTGGGTGAGATGTCTCAGATGTCAGTTATGCTAGGCTTCTGTGTGCAGGTATAAGCAAATACTATTAATAGTGTCAAGGGTGGTCTCTCTTACAGCATGGGTCTCAAGTTGAGCCAGTCATTGGTTGGCCATTCCCTCAACTTCACTCCAACTTTCTCCCTGTACATTACTGGTCTAAGGTTTTGTAACTGGGTTGGTGATCCCATCCCTCTATTGGAAGTTTTGCCTGGTTACAGGAGGTGTCCATTTCGGGTTCCATATCCCCTATTGCTTCAAGTCTTAGCTGGGATCACCCTTATAGATTCCTGGGAGTTTCCGTTCTCCTAGGTTTCTGGCTCATCTCAGATGTGACTCCCAGCTGGTCCTGTTCTCGTGCTCCCAGTTCTCAGTCCCCCAGTCCTCACTCAGTCTCTCCTTTCCCCCTCCCCACTCTTATCTCCTCCCCATTCTCTCTCCCATCCAGATACCTTCCTCCAACCACCTCCCCATGTCCAATTTACTTCCCCCTTTCAGGGAGAGCCAGGCATGCTCCCTTGGGCTCTCCTTGTTACTTCTTTGGGTCATGTGGATTACAGGTTATCCTGTACTTTATGGCTAATACCCACTTAAAAGTGAGTATATATGTTTTACTGGAGAGTAGGACTTCTTAAAACTTGTGTGATACATTAAAAGTGAAAAGCCATGGTGTTGTATGCCAGCCTGCAGCTTACAAGGACCGGGTACACCAGGGAGGCAGGCTGGGGCTGAAAGAGACTTAGATGGTGAGAGGTTAATGGAGCCAAGACATGATTCTGCTCAAGGCTCTCCGTTTACTAAGAGAGTGTGCTTATAAAAGGGGAAGGCCCATCCCCTGCCAGTCCATTCTTGGTGTCTGGAGCCAGTCTGTAGGAGGTGTGCAGAATAGGATGTTCCTCTGGAATGTACCAGGTGCCTCTCAGCAGGTAGCAGTGTCTTGGAAAGAGCAGTGGCAGGTGGCAGAACAAGAGAGCCATCTAGGTCGGAAGACTCCACCTTAGGTATTTTCCTTCTCAGTGGCAGCAAGGTCAAAGTCTGGATCGGCCTGCTTCAGGGCTGAGGGAGGCTACACCATGGAAGACTGAATCTGTGGATTTTAACCTGTGGATCAAAAGACTCTTTTACAGGTTTTACTTAAGGCCATTGAATTTTACATTAGAAATCACAACAGTAGCAAAATTAGTCATGAAGTAGCAACAAAAATAGTTTTATGGTTGGGCATCACTGCAACAAGAGGAACTGAGACCTCAAAGCAATACGAAGTCTGAGAACCACTGTTCTAAATTTTTCTTTATAACTTCCCCCTTCTCTTTCTCCCCCCTGCCTCTTTCTGTCTCTGTCTCTCTGTTTAGGTGTGTCTGTGTTGTGTGTTACTAGATATTCAACCTAAGGCCTTGAACATCCTAGGTTAGAGCTCTTACATTGAGCCAGACTACCAGGCCAGATGAGTTTTCTTTTGTGATGCTATTCCTGAGTTCTGAAAAACTGGTATGGAAAAGTTTAGAGGGCAAAACCAAACAAATCAACCAACAAACCAACCAACAACAACAACAACCCCAAATCAAATAAAGAATGCAATGAACACATGATAGTTGCTTCCAGAGAAATAAGTAGGCCAGAAGTGATTTGAGTATAAACATTATCCTGGGAAAAAAATAATCAATTTTTGGTGGGACTGAAATATTATGCATTCCCTGTGTCTTCTTTACAGTGACAAGAGACAGAACCTTGCCTATAACTCAGGGTGGCTTGGAATTCACAATTCTCTTGTTTTTGCTTTCTAAGTACAAGGATGCCAGGCCTCTTTCCATATCCAGCATAAAATGTAAATTACATTATATTTGAAGAATAAAGAAGTACTTCTTAATAAGCAGAAAAATTAGTAAAAACCAGAATCAGATCCATATGATCTTTACATTGGGATTACTAGACAATGACATAGAAATACCATTATAATAGGCACATTTAAGCAAATAGAATCACATATGCCAAAAGTGACAAAAAGCAGACTTACTCTTTTATAAGAAAAATAGAATTTAAAAGAAAGAAGTCACAATTACAAAAAACAAAACAAAACAATAACAACAACAACAAAAAAACAACTCTGAGCCAGAATTGTTCTTGTCTGAAAGAATTGCAGGGACAAAAAATGGAGAGGAGCCTAAGGCAAAGGAGGTCCAGTGTCAGGCCCAAAGTGGGATCCAGCTCAAGGAGAAGCCTAAGGCCTGACACTATTGGAGATGCTATGGTGTGTTTACAAACAGGGACCTAGCATGACTGCCCTCTGAAAGGCCCAACAAGCAGCCGAAAGAGTTAGATGCAGATATTTATACCCAACCAATGGACTGAAGTCGGGGACACCTGTGCTTGAATTAGGGAAAAGCTGTAAGAAGCTGGGGAGGAGGGTGACCCTGTAGGAGGAGCAGCAGTCTCAACTAACCTGGACCCCTGAGATCTTTCAGACACTGTGCCACCAACCAGACAGGATATATCATCTCATACCAGCTGGTACGAGGCCCCCAACACATATACAGCTGAGGACTTCAGTGTCTGGACTTGGTCAGAGAAGATGCAACTAACCCTCAATAGACTTGGGGCCCTAGAGAGTGGGGAGGTCTGGTGGGGTGGGGAATGGGGACATCCTCTTGGAGACAGCTGTGGGGAGGAGGTGTGGGATGTGGACCAGTCGGAGGGTGGACTGGGAGAGGGATAAAGTCTGGGCTTTACAAGAAGATTAAGGGATAGTAATAATAATAATAATAATAATGATAATAATAATAATAATAATAACTGAAAAAATAATGTTCGTGAGATTGAGAAATGTGTTTTATTTTTCAGAAGGTCAGGGATAAAAGGATAGAGAATTAGGGAATGGCAATCCAGGGCACTTTTACACCAAGAAACTAAAATCAGGATTTTACTGAAATAGCAACGAAATTTACCAAAGGCATGTAAGATAGAAACTAGTGAGCAGTATGAACATATGTCAAATGATTTCTGCATAATTATTCCACTGTGAAGTGTAGAAGCATCTCGAAGTAGACACTGTTGCAAACACCGGTGTTGATAAATCTAAGAACGGAGGCACATAGTTGGGAACACTGTTTTCGGTATTCACTCAAACAGTCACTATTGATCACCATCTTACAACTTCCCGACCTGGAAGGGGAAAAAGTTCTTTCTTATCTCGCAGGCATCTTTCTATTGTTCCAATCGCTGATTACTCCCAGCATGCCTAGCAACTCCATCCTGCGGGTAGCAGCCCAAGTTAAAACTGAAGACTGATTTTAGCTTTCACTCTCTAGGATGATTACATTTCTCAAACATCCTGCTCAGATTCAACCACATTTCATCAGTTTCCTGCTTTTCTCTGATTTGCCTTACTCTTTATTTCTAAATCTGATCATAATGAAGCAACGTTGACTACTCCTGAGTGTCCTAAGTGAATGGCTCTTTGGTCACCATGCTGAGCTCTCTAAGGTACCATAAACTATAGTAATCTTATCTCCTGCCTCCATATTCAATCGATTGATTCTGAGTCCTTCTGTTTTTTCACAAGAATGATTTTTAGAATTATCGTATAATTACATCATTTTCTCTCTTCCCCTTTCTTTCTCCCATCTCCCTCTATGTTTTCCCTCCCACACTGCTCACTTTAAAATTCAGGGTCTTCCTTTCTTTAATTGTTGATATATATATATATATATATATATACATATATATATATATATATATATATACATACATGCACACACACACAAATATATGTGTGTATGTGTATATACATATATATAAGTGTAACACAAATGCTTATTTATATTCTAAGTGTAACACACATGCGTATGTATATGTGTGTGTGTTTCTTCATACACAATATAAACTGCTTAGTCTATATAATGGTACTTGTGTATATAGGGTTTCATGGCTGATCATTTGGTACTGAATCCAATTAATATATGCTTTTTCTTGAGTAAGGCTACTTTTTCCATTCTCAAACATTCCTTAATTGCTTGTAGTTCTGTATCTAGGCTTGCAGCTGTGTGAGCTTTCCCATTTTTTTCTTTTAAAGATTTATTTATTATATGTAAGTACACTGTAGCTGTCTTGAGATACCCCAGAAGAGGGCATCAGATCTCATTACAGATGGTTGTGAGCCACCATGTGGTTGCTGGGATTTGAACTCAAGACCTTTGGAAGAGCAGTCAGTGCTCTTAAATGCTGAGCCATCTCTCCAGCCTGGGCTTTCCCATTTTGATGTCTGTATATTTATTGTGTGAGCAAGAGGATGAAAATGTCCTTGTTCAGGTCGTGTTTAGGTGGCCATGTTGGTGAAACTTATGGTGTAGCTTCTGACCTTCCAAGGAGACACAATGTTACAGCAAATGCCATTTTCTTCTTGCTGTTGCAATCTTTCTGCACTCTCTTCTGCTCTGATCCCTAGCAGTAGTTGTAGTATAAATGTGTCAGTTTTCCTGGGGTCTACAACTATGCATTTTGATTGGCTTTGGTTTTCTGTAGTAGTCTTTGTCTTTAACAAAGGGAAGCTTTCTCATAGAGAGGTGACAGCTACACTTATCTGTGAGTATAAAGACACATCTTGAGAATGTAGTTAGAGAACATGCTGGAACAGTAAAGTGGTAGAGGCAGGTTTTCCTCCAAGAGCTATAACCTCAGGAGCCCTGGATAACTGGCTAAGTTTCCAGTACTAGGCACAGTTTCCATCTTGTTGAATGGGCCTGCAGTCCCATTAGACTGTTAGTTCCCACCAGGGACACATGCCTCTATTGCACTCTTTTTATTCATTTTTTTTTTAAGCCACAAAGTCTGGTTTGTGTTGTGCATAAATTTTTGGCCATGTAGCCTTCCACTGAACTCTGGTAGGCTTATCAGGGGTTATACTCTTAGAGAGAAATGGCTTCCTATCTTCTAGCAGCTAACAATTGCAAATACCTTCTTGGTAAAGGCTGGGGCTTGATGTCCATCTCTTCTTTCCATGTTGGGGTTTGGTCTAGCTTGAACTTGCACAGGTCTTGCACATGCCATCAAAACTGCGGTGAGTTCATATGCTGTGTTCAGAAAACACCAATTCCTCATAGTCACCCATCATCTCTAGTTACCTACACTATTTCCATCCCTCCTTCCACAGTTATCCTTGAGCCTTGAGAGAAGAGGATCGGGGACAGATGTTTCATTTAGTACTGAGAACTCCATAGTATTTTTGTTCTCTGAACTTAGGCACATTGTAGATTTCTGTGTTGATCATCGTATACTGCAAACAATGCTTCTCTGTTGTGGGTTGAGTGATAGATGATAAGTCACCGGGAGTCTCGTCACTGGTGATTTAGAAGAATGGTAGTAGGTTCTCCTGTGGCTTCTCTCATGTGGGTTGAATGATGGATAATAAGTCACTGGGAGTGCAATACAACACCCATTTAGAATAATGGGTAGGCTCTCCTATAGGGCCTGTGTCTGGTCTAGCCACAGACTCTTCATTGGGTAATGGTGCTATCTATGTATGGGTTTCATCTTGTGCAACAGGACTTAAATCCAATCAGAACGTGATTACTTCCATGATGTTTGGAGTTTTACTACAAAAGGGAGACTCAAAAATTATAAATAGATGCTGTGTTTATTGACTTAAATAAAATTATTTCACTTTTCTTTCTTTGATTTATATTTTGCTTCTTGGTTTCTTATTTTTAGTGATGGGAACAGAACCTTGAGAACTAAGATGAGTGAGTAATATGCCACCTAGATTCTAATGAGTGATTGATACACTATGACAAGTGTCACACCCCAGTCAATCATTGTTCCGAGTTATATAACCTTAAGCAGAGAAATCTTAGTTTGTGGTCAGACCGTCATCCTTGTCAATTTTGATATAGTAGATGTGACGGACAGTTCTGTTACTGTGCTATAAAATTTGGGAAGCAGGTATCTCACCTCACCTGCATCAGCTCATTTTATATTAAAGTGTAGGTGACAGGCACCTCCTCTGGCATAGGTGAAGAGGAATGTCAGTTACAGGCAGTTCCTCTGGCATAGGTCAGCAGGGATGTCAGTTACAGGCAGTTCCTCTGGCATAGGTCAACAGGGATGTCAGTTACAGGCAGTTCCTCTGGCATAGGTCAACAGGGATGTCAGTTACAATTACTTCTCTAGCATAGCTCACCATGAATGTTAGCCAGATGCACCTTCTCTGGCATAGGTGAGCACAATTTCCAGAATTAGAATTTTAAGACTTATCTCAGGTTTTATTTCTCCATTGACAAACCTGAAGGGTTAGGAAGCTTTTCAAATTTTTCTCACGGTCAAAACAGTGACACTTGTCCTCTACACAGCCATAGTTGCTCCCTGACCTTGAAATTAACTAAACAAAAAGGAGATGAAATAGTTTGAAAACTTGTTTAGATGAGTATGAATGCCTGGGTTGCTGTTGCTGGACAAGGAAATGGGATAGACAGATGATGAATCACATGACTCAAAAACACATGTAAGGAGATTTCACTCCATGCTACTGGAGAATGGAAGTGAACAGAGTCCATACAGGTACAAAAAAAATTATACAGTTAATGTGAAGAATGTACTTAGCTAATTCAGACAGATGCAGATATCCACGGCCAAACAGTGGATGGAGCTTGGGGACTCTTGTGGAAGAAACAGAAGCAGGATTTAAGCCTCTAAGGGGGTAGGAATTCCACAGGAAGACCAACAGAGTCAACTTACCTGGATCCTTGAGGCTCTCAGAGACTGAACCACCAACCAAAGAAATTGCAAGAGGTAGACGTAGGCCTCCTGCACATATGTAGCATGTGGGTCCTAATTAACTGTCCCAAAAGCTGTTGTCTGTACGAGGGTTATGTTCTTCTAGTTGTGCTGCCTTGTCTGGCCTCAGTAGGAGAGGATATGTCTAGCCTCATGGAGACTTAGTATGGGGGCATACCTAGGGAGACCCCCACCTCCTCAGTGGAGAAGGAGATGGGGGTGTGGATTATGGGAGCAGGTGACCACGAGGGGAACAGTGAGTGGCTTGTAAAGTGAATAAATAACAACAACAACAGCATCAGCAACAACAACAACATCAACAACCACATGAAATACTCTCTCAAGCATGCACATACATACAGAGACCAGATTTCCAGTTCTCAATTTCGCTGTTATGTAATAACAAGACCACCCAAAAGGTGGCACTAAAAAACAGTTATTATGTGACTCTTAGGAAAGTTTAGTGAGGGAGAAAAGCATTCGGATCAGTTGCTGGCCTTTTTTACTTCCTAATTTCAAAAACTTTAATTTGTCTTCTCAGCAAACTTTTAAACATTAAACAGCAGCTGTCCTAGACCCTAGCTTCTATTTCAACTCAACACAAAGCCTTGGAAATTAATTTGTGTATAGTTAGTGTGACAACTTCTAGCTTACATGACTAGTACATGTACATAATTTAAAAGATTCATCAGAAACCTCACCCATTACCAAATAGTACTAACAAAATTTTTATCTTGGATTTTGATAAAACAGATACTATTATCTGAATGCAAACGCATACCACTTTATGTCTCAGGATTATAGGAAATGCTAATAAAAATGTCTCATTGGACACATACATATTTATACTATGTTAGATCAATTTTATGTATTAACTGTATATATGTATATGTATGAAATTATAACTTCTGTGTAATTAAACTTGCCATCGTATAGGTACATTAAGAATGTGTCATGGCTGGTTGATATCCTTGGGAGGTCTCCCCTTTTCTGAAGAAAAAAGGGAGGGTGAGTAGATGGGGGAGGAGAGATAGAGGGTGACTTAATCAGGGTTTCTATTCTTGCACAAACATCACGACCAAGAAGCAAGTTGGGGAGGAAAGGGTTTATTCGGCTTACACTTCCATACTGCTGTTCATCACCAAGGGAAGTCAGGACTGGAACTCAAACAGGTCAGGAAGCAGGAGCTGATGCAGAGGCCATGGTGGGATGTTACTTACTGGCTTGCTTTCTTATAGAAGCCAAGATGACCAGCCCAGGGACGTCACCACCCACAATGGGCCCTCCCACCCTTGATCACTAATTGAGAAAATGCCTTACAGCTGGATCTCATGGAGGCATTTCCTCAAGGGAGGCTCCTTTCTTTGTGATAACTCCAGCTTGTGTCAAGTTGATACACAAAACCAGCCAGAACAGGGGGGAAAGTACTGGGAGGAGAGGAAGGAGGGGAAGCTGTGGTCAGGATATAAATAAAGTAAGTAAGTATAGAAAGAATATGTGCATTACACATGCATATACATGATTACACATGCGACTTCTTTCTTTCTTTCCCTCTTCACTTGGTTCTACTTTTTTCATTCAAATGGGAGGAGTCAATAAGCAAATACACAAAAATGTATATATTTCAGAATGTGATTAGTAGCTACAAATAACTTAAATACAAAAAAAAATAGAGACATAAACATTATCCTAGTTTTAAGGAAACCAGCAAACACACTCAGCAAATGAATTTTAGAAGCTATATAGTTTTGCTATGCTATCCCCAGTGACCATGGCATGGGAAGAAAGAAAGAAAAATGGGAACCATTCATGGAACATTCATATTTCTTATGAGAAGTGACATTACATAATCTTCCCCATCGCAGGTGGGTCACATAATGCATAGCAAGAGACAGAGTTCTTCCTGAATTTCTTAGCATCACTACATCACTATAAAGACACACACACACACACACACACACACACACACACACACACTCACTCACTCACTGCCCATAGCTAAAAATCACATAAGGAAATAAAAATTATGGTCCATGGTTCAACTTACATTTCTCCTTTCAGAACATTGGGAAGTCTCATTAGAAGCTTCTTTTCAATGAGTTACCATTTACTGATGACATACACGAACTAATAAAGATGTCCTAGATCAAATCTGATGTAACAAAGTAAAATTATTGCTAGCATCCAGAAAGCAATGAAAAGTGGGTAATTGTCATGGTCCGGTTTTCTTAGTTTCTTCAAGCAACTATAATAAACATACCATTAATGGATTATTTTATATATAAGAGAAATCTATTTCTGTAAGACAGAAAGTTGAAAATTAAGATGAAGATGTATTTCATGCCTAGTAAGGACTTGATGTCTTTTGACAAACATCCTGGAAGATGGACTTCTCCTGTACTTCATGTTCTATTGTGGGAGTATACACAAGACTGTTTCAGAGTGTGCTAGTAGGTCGTTGTTAGAGAGACTACTTAGAGGGGATAAAGGAAAGGAAAAAGATGTTGTAACTATATTGTAACTTCACAAAAGCAGCATTTGTAAGCAGGAGGAGGCTTGCTTTTCTTCCCTGTCATTTCTTCTCTGTGTGGAAGACTCCTTTGATGCCAGACTCTCAGCTGCCCTCACTACTGCACTTAGTCATACACAGCTGAAGTCACTGGGAAGGTTCATGTCATAGATAAGTTTGCAAAGACCATCTGGGCAAGAGGACCCGACATCATCTGCCTCTGCTAACCGCTGAAGATAAGTTCAGAAAGGATGATATCAAATGTCTGTCTTCTCCCACACATGATTGTTGCTGTTTTTTGTTACAAGTGTTAATGAGACCACGTTTCCATGCTGTGACATACCCTCCCTTTGACTCTATCCTAGTTGCAAAAGCCTGGCCGTTCTGTGGTTGCTTGCTCAGCATTTCTATCATTTCTAGCAGTCATGGATGCCGAGATTGTCAGCAAATGCAGTATATCATTTCAGACATCCTTGGTCTGCTTTACTTCACCCCTTTCCTTAAATTATTTCTGTTGGACTAGCTCAGGAATTGTCATATTAAGTGTTATAGCACAAAAAAAATTCCACAGCCGTAAGAGCATCTGTAGCTTTGTAGTGTTTCTAGTGGAGATCAGAGGTTGAGTCAATAGAAAGTTTATAGGAACCTGAGACTTGTTTGCTCATCAGCATTAATTCTTTACGCAACTCAAGGTCAATGGTCCTAGAGAATCTTGAAACTCTATAATGTCTAATCAATACGGATATTTCTGGTGTGTTTGTAATTAGAATGTTTTAACATATATTCAGTGTGTGTGTATGTGTAGGTGTGTGTACATTTGCATGCTTTTTATTCGTGTATGGGTGGTTTCATGTGATGTACCACATTTGCCAACAATCTCTACATTCAAGATTAATAGAGATAGTAGGTCACAGGTCAATCTCAGGTTCTATTCACCTTTCTTTTTCTTTTTCTCTTATTTCCTTCCTTCCTCCCTCCCTCCCTCCCTCACCCCCTCTCTTTCTTTCTTTCTTTCTTTCTTTCTTTCTTTCTTTCTTTCTTTCTTTCTTTCTTTCTTTCTTCCTTCCTTCCTTCCTTCCTTCCTTCCTTCCTTCCTTCCTTCCTTCCTTTTTTGAGACAAGCTCTTTCACTAGCCATAAGCTTGCCAATTAGGTGAGGCGGGCCAGTCAGTGAGTCCCAGAAATCTACCTGTTTCCTCCTCTACACTATCCCACAGCAGGGATCATAAGCATTCACCATCACTTCTATCTTTCTTGTTGACATTTTGTATTTATTGGATTTCATTTTTTCCTCATATATTTTGATCATATGCTTTCCTGCTTTCTTTTTGCCCAGCTCTCCCCGAATATTCCCCATCTTCCTTTTACCCAACTTCATATTCTCTACCCCTCGAAAAGAAACAAATAAAGGAAATAAGAAGAAAAATGCTGAACCAACCAAAAAATCACAAAAACCCATAGATCCATTTTATGTGAACCAGCTACTCCTGATCTTGGGGCTTCCCCTGGAGTGTGGCTGCCCTGGAATGACTCAGTGCAACTCTATTGAAGAATACTGATTTTCCCTTTCAGAGCCTGCATCAGTTGCAAATAGCTTCTTAGTTAGGGTTGAGATAGATCACCCCTAGGTTCTGTGATCTATCTAGTTTCAGGTTCTTGGCCATTTTGGCAGTGTCCGGTATAAGTTGCATCTCATGAAGTGGGCCTTAAGTCCACTAACAAAGTGTTGGTCACTCACATAACATTTGTGCCACTATTACACCAGTATATCCTACAGACAAGTGGCGATTGTAGGGGCTCATTTGGCCAATGAATCAACAGGATGTAACCCATTCCTGGTATTGGAATTTCTATTCATTAGCATAAGATAACTAGTCTGGTCATTGTTTTCTCCGTTATAGAAAAAGTCCGTTTAAATTACTTTCATATACGTATATAGCTTAGGAAGCTTCTATGGTAGTAGATTTTTATAGGATTTTATCTTTTATTATATAATATATTATATAATTATCAATTACACTTATATTAATTATATAATTATATAAATCATTTAATTATATGATATTAATTTATATTATTACTAAATAATTATATTTAATTATATATCATTATAAATAATTATAACTAAATAGTATAATTATATTAATTATAATATATAATAATTATGTAATTATAAAAAGATAATATATTATCTTTTACATCTATAGTCTTTTATTCTGTCTATATGGTGGATTACATTGATTGATTTACATATGTTGAACCATCCCTACATTTCTAGAATGAAGCTAACTTAACCATGGTGAATAATATTTTGATGCAATGTTGAATTTGGTTTGGAAAGATTGGGAACTTTTGCATCTATTTCCATGAGAGGTATTACTTTATGTATATTTTTTGAGTCTTTTCACAGTTTCAGTGTCAAGGTAATTGTGGCACCATACAAAATTATTTGGAAATGTTTCTTTTATTTCTATTTTTTGGATTAATTTGAGGAGTTATACATTGTTTTTTCTTTGAAACTCTGGTAGAATTCTGAACAGAACCAATTTGATCCTGGATTTGTTTTTGTTTTGAATATTTTCCCATATGTGTATATATACATATATATATATATCTCATATACAGGTGTATTTTTTTGTTTCTAGTTCATTGATCTCAGATCTGTTTATTTCTTCCTATCTACTTTATTTTTGGTGTTATTTGTTCTCTATTATCTAGCACATTCAAGCATATCATTGAGTTGTTAACATTAGATCTCTTTAACTTTTGAGGTAGGCACTTAGTGCTATGAACTTGCCTTTTCGAACTGCCCTGTGCCCATAGGTTTGTGTATGCTGTGTAACATTCTGGTCTAATCTGTGTGATCTAATCTGATGGGCCGTGGACCAGAAGAATGGTGTTTGGGATCACTGTGGATTTTAGCCCTCAGATCCCAACAGTCCTCTGTTTGAAGTTCTGTTTGGAGCTCTGGGTTAAGGATTAAGGAGTACCAGGTAAATGAAGTGGGTGGGGCGGTTGATAGGCTGCCAGTTAGGAGAGAGGGATTGATTCTAAGCAAGACATGAGGTCCAGTTCCACGAAGGATAGTAGAGTATACTGACTTTTTTTCCTGGATTGCAGTGAATCTTAAGATGGAGGAGACAGTGGCAAGTCTAACAGTACTCTAGAGAGTCCTGAATGGAGGAGTGGAAGAAGGGCAGAGGTAGGTCCCTGGTAGAGAGCAGTTCTCTCTCTCTCTCTCTCTCTCTCTCTCTCTCTCTCTCTCTCTCTCTCTCTCTCTCTCGTTACTTGATTTACTATAACTCTGAGTATTAAACTCAGATTCTTAATCTAGTAGGGCAAGTCTATCACTGATATAACTACAATCCAAGCCCATGTCAATTGTTTTCTACCTGATCCTCCTCTGTTTTTCTTGTTTGTTTGTTTGTTTGTTTGTTTGTTTTCTTGCTTGTTTGAATCAGATAATGCTTCCAGATTAAAGGAACACACTTTGCCTTTCTAGAAGCAAGTGACACGAAGGAAGAAAAATAGTAACATATAGTGTGATTGATTGTTTTGTGGGAAGTATACTCAGAGTGACTTCTGCAGGAAAACATAGGATGAGCAGAATTTCTAGCTCTGGAGGGAGGGAGGAACAGAGTTGCTGAGGTGAAAGGAGAGCAGGGAGGAGACTCCAAGCAGTGGCACAGCCAGGGCATGAGATGACCTATATATAGGAATCTACTGTGCTTGTGGCTCAGGGTGCTGACAGATGAAGCTGGAGAAACAAGCAAGAATAGGAACACAATGAGCCTTATTTCCTCCAGCATTTACAGTTCACTTTGTCCCACCTTGTCTTCCAGCGCTCCTATCTGCCCAGACCACAAGTGAAGAGGGACATGCTATGATTTGCATCCCAGAGGAAGATGCACCAAGAGGGACAAACTCCACTGAGAGGACTTAAATATGCTTTTTGCAGTTAGTAAGCTGAAGAACGCGGCGGGACACTAGGTCAAAGTAGGGCCTTTGGTGATGGAAACGAAGATGAATGTTACAGGCATAATCAATGTGGTTTTCTGATAAATATTTTCTCAAGGTGTGTCCCTCAGCTAATTAGATGAGTGGGTGAGGAAGAGTGAGAAGTCAGGGATGAGATGCAGGCTCAGGCTTGGGAAACCAAGGGAGTAACAAGAGAAGCCAATGATTGGACAATGACGTCATTCCTTCAGCGGCTTTATACGTCTGGGAACTGAAATGCTAGGGAGTGGAAGACTGTATGGTAAACATTGTAGGAGTTGAGTCCGTTGCTCCCTTCTTATCATTTTTTTCTCATCACAAATAACACTTCCCAGTCAAGTATGTGTCATTGGGGTGTATTGTGTGGAATTTCCAAATGATCAATAAAAACAATATGCTGGAGGAAAAACAGAATACTTGGTTCTAGAAAATGTAAAAAAAACCCAAATGTAACAAATGAATTTGATTTCACTTTGATTAAAGAAAACGAAAGAATAGTACTTATCATAGGTAGGTTTGGTGACACAATCATAACATAGGCTACAAGGTAGCCGAGGCAGAAGGATTGCAAGTTCAAGGCCAGCCTAAGCAACTCAGTGAGGCTCCATTTTAAACTAAAAAAAAAAGGTAGAAGGAGAGATAGCACTCAGGGATGAGTTCTTGGCTAATATGTACAGGGCCCTGGGTTCAGTTCCTGCTACTAAGGAAAACACTGGTTTCTTGAAATGTGATCTCTTACCTTCATTGAGCTGGTTACATTTAAATATTTCTGGCATATGGAGACATGGATTTAAGAATGACTGATAGGTCTTAACTGAATATCAGTTGATGATCTTTGGTCGTATACTGTAGAAACTCCCTCTGACTCACATGAGCCGAAGAGAGTTGTGATGACTCATTGGGAATTCTCAGGTCTGACATACATGTCTGGAGAAACTGACTTGAAAAGAATCAGAAATAAAACCCATTGCAGACGGCCACAGAGGAGCTCTTGGAGATATCCTGTAGTGGGAGTGTCTACCCAGGGGTCCCTGTGGAAGCAGTTCAGTCAGCAACTGACAGGCTTCTTGTTCCTTGGGTCAAGGTTTCAATTCCATGGAGCTCAAATTATTGCCCATCACGGGGAACATCTCTACTGTTTAGGGAGGAGAGGACAAGGCCCCTAATTACAGTCTTCAAAAAAGGAAGGGGCAATTCCTCAAACATTTGGAAAGCACTCTGCTCTTAGGAAGAGAAGGATGCAAGCCAGACAAATAATTACAAATGTCCAGTTATTTTCTTCTTTGTTTCCTGCCTTTAAAGAGCCATGGAAATGAAATGGAAGCTTTATAAAGCACAGACAAAAAATACCTCTTATAGTTTTAACTACTTTGCTCATCCAAAAGGTAGTCTAATTTTTAACTTTTAGAAAATAATGTGGACATTTTTAAAAGCAGTAGGGCACTGATACCAAAATAATAGGACATCTCCTTTCTTTCTTTCTTTCTTTCTTTCTTTCTTTCTTTCTTTCTTTCTTTCTTTCTTTCTTTCTTTCTTTTTTTCTTTCTTTCTTTCTGATTATTTTACTTATTTACATTTCAAACATTGTTCCCCCTTCATGATCCCCCCTCCACAAAACCATAGTTGGAAGAAAACACAGATTAGATGGAATAGAAACGGGACAGGTGAAGGGAAGGACAGGGAAGGGAGTATCTGAAGAAAGTAGGGAGTAGACACAAAGCAAGCTCTAGCACTACTTGGATGGACTTCAGGACAACACTCAAACCCAATCTGCCATCCTCGAACATCCTTAGGGAACACCCACCACTAATTACAGGACTAAGATACGCAAGCAGCCACTTCTGGGCTGTGAGGCCCCACATCCCTCATCCTGCCGGCAGGGTTTAAAATGTGGCTGTACTTGTTTGTTTGGTGGTGGGAGACAGCTTCAATTTACTTCCCTTGGCCTCAGTGGATGTTGATATATCTTCCATCTAAATTTCACTCCACAACTAGGGGATACCAGTGCCAACCAAGGCTCTGTTTGCTCTGCCGGACATACTTGGTGCTAAAAAATTAGTTCACTGGAAGGGTGTTTGTGCAAACATGGGGAAGGGGATTCCAGTTCGGTCAGGAGTTTTCCTTAGAGATTGCTGTGAAGGTTCGCCTTTAAAAAAAAAAAATCTCCTCTGAGGAGATAAGTCAAAAACACTGTAATCAGAGCTGTATTTCAAATCACAGTTTTGATGACACTTCTCTTTTCATCCATGTCTACTATTGTTTTCCTTGCATAACAGTGTGAGTGAGTGTGTGTGTGTGTGTGTGTGTGTGTGTGTGTCTATGTGTGTGTGTTTGTGAAAGGAAGAGATCAACACTGAGAAAGTTGACATTCCTTTGTAGGGTAACATGAAACATTAAAATGAGGGAAAGGTGATATGTGGAAATGTAATTAGTGCTTTGTGTCAGCAATGAGCTTCTTTTATTGTGACATGGACACACTGTAGTCGGCCTTACAACATGTATACAGCTAACGACTGTGCTGAACCCTAGACATTCTCAATGTCTACTTTCTCTTTTCAAACTAGAGAGATATGGCCCATGGGAGAGATGTGATGTATGCTCCACAGGCTCATATGTTCATCGGCTTGTCCTGTTCCTCTGTCCATTTGGCTTTGGGAAATTATGGACCCATAGGGATGTCAGACTTGGCTGGAGGATATAACCCACTAGGGGTATGCCATTTTAGCTACACCACATCCCTGCTTACAGTCTGTCTTAGTCAGGGTTTCTTTTCCTGCACAAACATCATGACCAAGAAGCAGTTGCGAAGGAAAGGGTTTATTCAGCTTATACTTCCATACTGCTGTTCATCACCAAAGGAAGTCAGGACTGGAACTCAGGCAGGACAGAAAGCAGGAGCTGATGCAGAAGCCATGGAGGGATGTTCTTTACTGGCTTGCTTCCCCTGGCTTGCTCAGCCTGCTCTCTTATAGAACCAAGACTACCAGGCCAGAGATGGCACCACCCACAAGGAGACCTCCCCACTTGATCACTAATTGAGAAAATGCTTTACAGTTAGATCTCATGGAGGCATTTCCCCAACTGAAGCTCCTTTCTCCGTGATAACTCCAGCCTGTGTCAAGTTGACACAAAACTAGCCAGTACACAGTCCAATCTCAGTTTCCATTCAGTGAGGTGGTGTGGAGCTTCTACCACCTATTTCTGCCACCTTGAGGTTGCTTGCAGCATGCCTTCCGTGTTCTGATGGACTGCAACTCATTGGAAACGGTGAATCCAAACAAGATTGTCCTCCCTCAAGCTGCTTCTTTTATGTGTTTTGTCACAGCTATGATAGAAGTAATAAAATGTCTGCGACGTGCTTTCTTTTTCATTTAGTATGTACTTCTTGTGGCTATGAGTTAATTTCTGGCCCGTACAAAACAACGGTCATGGAAGAACAGACAATAAGGGCCCTTCCTCAAGAGACACCAGTGGACCGAATTTCTTTAAGAGTAATGAGATGATTTTCATCTGTTAAAGAAGAAGACCATCTGAGTAGGGAGTGTTTTCTTGCTTTCATAACTGGATGGATCGTTGCACTGTCAGGGATGTCTTAACCCCATTCAGCATAAGGTTTTGAGTTGGAATAGGTGAGGCCTCAAATTCTATCCAGAGATCATTCTGTGGAAGTGAAGGATGAGAGACTAACTGGATGAGCCTGAATCTCAGCTTTCAACTATAGTATCAGTTGTCATCTCTCAATTAGAAACATATGGCTTTGGCAGGCTTATATCTACATGCATAAGTTTATTAAAATTATAATTGATGCTTGGTTTTGCTTTCTTATTTGATTTTTTGGAGAGAATTATGAGAGTGTTTGTGGATATTTGTGCATTTATGCATATATATGCTTAAAAATACACATAAAATATCATGGGTATGAAGAAAAGCACTTTGAGTGTATGTCATTAACAAAGAACTAGCAGCGTTAATGACTGAGTTGATAGTTTTTTTCCATTAGTTTGTTTATTTATTCACTTTACATCCTGATTGCAGCCTCCTTCCTCCTCTCCCCAGTCCCGTGTTCACACCCTGCTCCTATTCCCTTCTCCCCTCCTCTGAAGAGAAGAGGCCTCCTATGGGAAGCAATTCCACCAAGATAGCATAAAAGAAAAACCATAGTTGTGGATCATAACATTAAGTTCACTTTCATAGAGTTTTACAAAGATCTAATCATTTTTTATCTCACTGTTTTCTTTACTATCTCACCAATCCTTGGAAAGATCACATGAATTAGAGAGGTAGAAGCAGAGCAAAATTTAAGACAGACATGTACTCTGTAAACCTTTCTTGTCATTTTGTGAGGAAATAATAGGGGCTTAGAGCTGAAGTACTGCCCTATAAACCAGGACATCTCTCTTTTTTGCATATGGAATATAAAACATGTGTTGGAGACGAATGATTGATAGTCCTTCCTGGAAATATTATTTTTTGGGGAGGAATATTTTTAGTATGATTTTAGGCAATGCTAGCTTTCTTTCAGCCTGTCATGCCTACAGAGTAATGGAATGTATATGTGACTATTTGGAGAAACCTCTTTTTTATCAAGTCACCTGACAATGGAAACCATTTGTGACTTTCGGTGTATTGGGAGATTATATCAAGAATAATTTGAAGCAAAAGTTGGACTTGATGCCATTTGGAACTATCTAATGAGAGTTTTTAAAATTTTATTTGCTTATAAAGACCTACAGAATTGCACCACATTCTGGATCATATTGCTTGATACTGTTTCCTGAGAAGCAGCTGCCCCTGTTATTAAAATAGGAATGTCTTCCTAATTACACAACGTGTCCATAGCTTTATTTATCCCAGAGTGCAGTAAATTAACTTCACATGGCTAGTTCTTTTTTAAGGACAGGAGGAATGGACAAGGATTATAATAAATAAGTATTTATAACATTTTAAAATATCGCCTTTGTTTTTGAAAACAGTTTCTGTAATTTAGTGTCTTGATTTGGAAAGGGTAATACTGGTGGCAGGACTAAGAGTATAAGATCTTTGCATTTAACTTTTCACTCTTCAACATATTAGCATGGCTTAGAACTCAATCCTGTATATGAAGCTATCACTGTCTATGAACATCATCCACATTTGGAAGTTACATGGCAAGGCCAGGTTCAAGGCATGGATCAAAGTTCTCCAAGTGGAGTTGCATCCAAAATTCTAAGTCGAAGCAGGACGTCGAGGTTCTTTTGTCTCCTCCACCCAATTTATTGCTGATTCACCATAGAAGAGATTTTAACGCGTGAAGTTATTTACTTATTTATGCTTAAACGTTCTCGTTCTTAGTAAGGATTAAAATAATCCACTGCCCACAAGCACTGGACAGGTATTCAGGAAACCCAGTGTGCTATTCAAAATGTTTCATACTCTTTATGACCCCTCTGCTTTAGTCCAGTTGTCTAGCATAGCACATGACAGCCATATTCAACTGTGTGGACTTGCCTGAGAAGCCAAAGTTTTATATGTAAAATTTTGATGCACTTGAATAAGATAGCACTTTATAAGATGTCTTATTAGCAATCTTTTATTGCTAAAAAGACATAAAATGGTAATATTCTGCATATCTCCAGTTAGATAACAAACATTAATGTTACTTTATACATATTTATAATGTGACTACAATGTAATTTAAAATTGCTTATGTGACTTACATTATATTTCTTTGGACAGACAAGTTTTTATTTCCTTTGTTATGTTTAATGTGCATGTTTTATTCATTTTTTAAATTCTTCTCTCATATATTACACTCCAACAGCCATTTCCCCTCCCTCTCCTCCACTCAGTCTCTCCTCCCCTCCCCATCCCACCCCCTTTCCCCAGATCCATCTCCTCTCCACCTCCCTTCAGAAAAGAGCAGACCTCCCAGGGACATCAAATAAACATGACATCACAAGCTACAATAAGACCAGTCACACACCATCAACTCCAAGTCCATCAAGGCTGGACTGGGCAACCCAGTAGGAGGAAAAGAGTCTCTCATAAGCAGGCAACGAGTCAGAGACAGCCCCTGATCCCATTGTTAAGAATCCCTCAAAACACCTAGGTACTTAGCTGTAACAAATATGAAGAAGACCTAGGTCAGACCCTTACAGAGTCCCTGATCTCTGTGAGGCCCCATGAGTCCTGCCATGGTATAAAGAGCATTTCTTATGTGCAGGAGCTGAATATTATTTAAAAGTCTTTCTATACTACAGCAATAGTGTCTTAATTTATCAAGATTCCTATCCCATATGCAGCTAGAGACATGAGTCCAGAGAGGCCCTTGGTCTTGTGAAAGTTCTATGCCCCAGTGTAAGGGAATGTCAGGGCCAGGAAGCAGTAGTGGGTGGGTTGAGGAGCAGGAGGAGGGGGGAGAGGATAGGGGATTTTCAGAGAGGAAACTAGGAAACAGAATAACATTTAAAATGTAAAAAAAAGAAAATATCTAATTTAAAAAAAATCCCTATCCCAAAGCAGGCAGTTTGATCATATTGTTACAAAAATCTACTGACAATGCGTTATTTATACTTTGTTGCAGTATTTAACTTGATAATCTTTGGTAAGAAGCTTTGTGTGTTTCAGTATCAGATAAATATGGAGCAGTCTTTTCTCTAATATTCGTGTGTAGTTTGGGTGGCTCAGCAAATCCTGGAGTAGAAAAGAAATGAGTTAGAAATGGTTCTTATTTCTAGTTTTTGCACTTATATAATGATATAATTAAATGCATGTAATTTTTATAATTATGTTCATTAGAATGTGTTTATGAAGATATTTGTTTTAGTCCCTTTCTGCTTTTCTTTGTCGTCCTTATTAATGTTGAGTTTGTTTTGATATATTGGTTTATAGATGTCATGAGATTTGGAAAAAAAATAAGACCATTATTTTTCACCTTAATTTGCTTCTGTGTTCCTTCAATAGCACTGTGCAGGGTCTTCTTACTTGTTTTCCAACATCTTCCCCTTCAGAACATGCTCTATCTGTATAATTTCTCATGCCCTGGCCTGCAGCCCCATTTGTCTAAGCATCCTTAGCAAATGAACAATAAGAGACCCATTGAGTAGTTTATTTATTTGCCAACTCTAAAAGCATGTTGGCTTTTGCAAGTCTTCCGTTTCTCATATATCATGCTCTTTTCCTTGCAATTCTTGGGAATGTCTACAATTTTTGATAAAGCTTTTTAAGGTAGTTAACTGACATTTTTATTAATTCCGACATTTCTCAGTTTGCTTCTATTGGTCAATGTGTATTTTCTCAACAGTAAATCAGATTTTTTAAATTCCTGAATAACTTTTTAGATGAATTTGGATATTGTGTATGTTATGATAATGCACGATAATATGTGAATGAACCTTTTAATATCCATTTAGAGTGTTGTCATGATTTTCGACAGGACATTTAGTTATTGAGGCTTATTTTGAAAATTACGAGGCTGTACAAGGGTGACATAGATGAGCTTGATAATGAAGCTTTCTCAAAAGATTACTGTTAATTATTACAGGATTGTAGCTCCCTTGGTCAGTACAACCTTGACTTTCCCTATTGTGCAAATGATGGGAATCTTTCAGCCCATAGCTCCTCACTAATGCTGTCGGTTTTCTAACTCTACAAAGGGCTCAACAATGCTTAGGCTTATTTTTAGCTCACACGTCATCTGGTGGCCAGCCACTGTACCAGGGCCACAAGCATTCAGACAGCAGGATCTATAGTTCTATTCTTTGTCTCTCACACTCTTACTTTGGTGCTCTGCCCTGTGAATTTTTTGTCCTCCTCAACCTTGAACTCCACTTCCTGTAGAAGGCTGTAGAGTCTCTCCTGTAGAGACTCTCATTCCTGGCTCTGAAATTTTAGATTGCTCTCAAGAAGAGTCTTGGGCTGATTGCATCATCAGAACCTTGTCGCCATCCTTTCAGACACAACTCTCCTAAACTGTCAATGGTCAAAAATAGGTACCTCAGAAACCTAGTCAGTTTCTAACTGTTAGTGGGAAATCTGTTGCCTGTAATTGTGTTGCAGGTGGTGGCAATAGTCTTATCAAATCTTTTCTTTCATAAATCGAAGCTATGAGTTGTAATTATATTCATCACAATTAGGACCGTGGTATCTTCCTTCTTTGCCTCCTGTACTGCTTTAGGGAATGAGTCTTCTCCCAGGCCCCATATTTATAGCTTTCAAGATAAAATTCCTATCTCCTGACAGTGTTGAGGGTGGAACTCAGAGACAGGCAGTCTATTACTGGGCCACATCCTCACCAGCAGAATTCATTCTTTGGAATATATTTTTATTTTCTCTCCCCTGCTTTCTCTACACCTGATTCCCCACCGCTACCCTGCTCCTCTTACCATCTCCTCTCCACCCAGTTCCCTCCCTCCATCCACCTCCGATATCTATTTTGATTTCCCTTCTGAGGAAGATTCAACCATCCTCCTTTGGGCTCTCCTTGTGATTTGGCTTCTTTGGGGCTGATGATTATAGCTTGGTTAACCTGGTATTTATGACTAAAATCCACTTCTCAGTGAGTACATACCATGCTGTCCTTTTGGGTCTGGGTTATCTCACTCAGGATGAAACTTTCTAGTTCCATCCATTTGCCTGCAAAATTCATGATACCTTTGGTTTTAACAGCTGAGTAGTATTCCATAGTTCATGGTGTAAGTGAAACACACTTTTAAAAAAATCCATTCTTTTGTTGAGGAGCATCTAGATTGTTCCCAGTTTCTGGCTATTACAAATAAGGTTGATATGAACATAGCTGAGCAAGTGTCCTTGTAGTATAGGAAATCAGAGGTGAGTGGGGGGAAAGCACTAGGACATATCAGACACTCGTGATGGAGGGAGCCCCTTGGGGACCTATGGAGGCTATTCTAGCTGAGATTCCTAGCAGTAGAGGATCTGGACCCTGAGGTGCTCAATTCCTGTAGACAGGAATGGCTCCCAGGGGATAAGCATAGTAACCCACAGACAGAACTGTCATCCCCAAAATGTGTCCTGCCTACGAGATGTTCAGGGACAAAGATAGAGCAGAAACAGAGGGAATGGACAACCAATGACTTCCCCAAATAGAGACCCATCTTCCAGGCCAATCCCTGACACTATAAATGGCACTCTTTTATGCTTGTAGATAGGAGCCTAGCATAACTGTTTTTTGAGAGGCTCTACCCATCAGCCAATAGAAAGTGATGCATGACCCATGGCAAAACATTAGATGGAGCTCAGGGAGTCTGAGAGAAGAATTGAGGGACCTGGAGAGGACAGGACCTTCACAGGAAGATCAACAGTCAACTAACCTGGACCTTTGGGGGCTGTCAGAGACTATACAACCAACCAGGTGCCTTAGTTAGGGTTTTACTGCTGTGAACAGACACCATGACCAAGACAACTCTTATAAAGAACAATATTTAATTGGGGCTGGCTTACAGGTTCAGAGGTATAGTCCATTACCATCAAGGCAGGAACACGGCAGCATCCAGGTATGCATGATGTAGGAGTTGCTCAGAGCTCTACATCTTTATCTGAAGGCTGCTAGCAGAAGACTTGACTCCCAGGTAGCTAGGACTAGGGTGTAAAAGCTCATGTCTACAGTGACACACCTACTCCAACAAGGCCATACCTCCAAATAGTGTCACTCCCTGGCCCCCATTGGCTTGTTCAAACACATGAGTCTATGGGGGCTATACCTAAGCATAGCATAATTAAAAATACATTTAGACCAATTTTAAAAGAGGTGAGCATGGGCTGGACCTAGGGTCTCTTCACACATGTAATAAATGTGCAGCTTGGTCTTCATGTGGGTTCTCCAATAACTGGAACAGGGGCTGTTCCTGAAACTTTGGCCTGCCTTGTTGTGGATCCATTTCTCTAGTTGGGCCACCTCGTCTGGCTTCTGTGGGAGAGGATGAGCCTAGTACTGCAGTGACTTTATGTGCGAGGGAGGAGAGGAAGGGGAAGTATAGTATGTGACAGAATGAGGAGGGTGGAATGGGGAGGGGATCTGCTTACGGGGCGGGGTACTGGGAGGATGGGGGCTGATAGGGTTGTAAAGTGCATAAATAAATTAAATGCAAAATAGAACATATTTTTAGAATATACTTTTAATGGTAGGCATTTCTCCCTCCTTTTCCTTATTATGTATACCAAAACCATAATCTTGTCACAAATTCAGAAAATATTTTATACTGAATCTGAATTTTTCTTTTGCAAGTTATTTTGTTAAATGAATACATATGCACAAAAGGGAAACTAAATATTAGTGTTTGTCATCTGGGATATAAGACATGAAGTTGAGTTCCAGTGTTTGTCTTGGAACCCATACACAACACTGTGTACCCTGGTTAGAACTATTCCTTTCCATTTATAGTGATGTATGCTCAACACTTTTAACTCTAATCACAATTGTCATTTGATGCCTATATCTGTTATCTTCCTCTTGAGGAACTATCTGCCCTTGCTGTAAGTCAGGCTCCTCATCAGTAAGGCAGCCCAGAGATCTGCATGTAGGACAGCCTCAGGCTCCCTAGTAAGTATTAGAAGATTCTACATATTCATTGAAGCGAAGCTGAAAGGGTTGTTGCTTTCATCCAGTGTTTGCGGTGGGACTGGAAGCCACTTGAGAGCTTGGGCGGGTACCACGCTTGCCGTGGAGGGGGAGACATCAAGAGATGTGGAAATGAGAAGTGTTGTGAGGACATGAGTGCTGAGTGTGGATCGGGTCCCCTTGGGTCAATAGTTGGAAGGATGCTATGATAGAGCTGACAGGCAGCTTGACTTCTAGTCCTAAATTATTGATCTTCACCCATGAAAATGAAATGGGGCAGGCGAGCAGACATTTTCTAATTAATTTTGGCATCACTGGCTCCTGCTCACCATTCTGGGAATGTGTTTATTCCCACAGGTAAATAAACTCACTCTGGTTTTTCGGGCATGTCAACACTTCCAGCAAGTGTGGCCCTGAACTCTGATTTGGCTGCAAACAAACCAAACGCTTCCTTATCCAACAGTTCATTTTACTTCTCATTTCCTAGGTCTGTAATACACATGAAAGTTACTCATTTGTTAGCATTGAGTCAGCACCTTTTTTGTTCTGCCAGACAAAATAAGAAGCGGTGTTTGAAAGCAGTTATAATCATATCCACAGTACTACTTTTAAAGTCCTTATTCTCATGGCTTGTTCTTCTTCTTCTTTTTTTTTCTTCATACATTGGTTATATGACGTGAGTGATTTAGTTGACATATCTTCACATACACAGTTCATATTCTGATCATATGAACACCCTTCTATGTCCTTTCCCACCCACCATCCTTTCTTTCTTTTAGCTCCAATGCTTCCACTGCCACCTGACATATATGAAGAAAAATGCACAGTATTCGCCTTTGTAGGACTGGTTTAGTTCATTTACCACAGTATTAGATGGTTCCATTTATTATATCACAAACAAACTTTGTTTCTTTACTTTCCACGAATAACCTTGTCATATCTTCAAGAGTGTGACTATTTAAATTTATTTCCACCTTGAAGAAGCAGCTTTGATTTGGTTGTTTGTTTCCTCTCGGTCCTCTCATTGTCCAAACCTAACACACTTTTTTCCATGAATTAATTTATTTATTCACTTTACATCCTGATTGAAGTCCCCTCCTCCTCTCTTCCCACTCCCACTCTTACACATCCTTCCCCTATTACCATATTTCCCCCTTCCCTTCTCCTCAGAGAAGGGGAAGCCCCATTGGGTATGACCCATCCTGGAACATCAAGCCACAGCAGGACTAAGCACATCCTCTCCTACTGAGGCCCAACCAGGCAGTTCAGCTAGGGGAAGGGGATCCAACAGCAGCCAACAGGGTCAGAGCCAGTCCCCCATTCCAATTGTTAGGGGACCCACACGATGACCATACCTTCTACATGTGATGCAACTCACACCTTCTACATATGTATAGGGGTCCTAGGTCCATCTCCTGCATGATCTTTGGTTGGTTGTTCAGTCTTGGCGAACTCCCATGGGCCCAGTGTAGTTGACTTTGTAAGTCTTCTTTTGGTGTCCTTAACACCTATGACTCCCTCAATCCTATTACCTACTCTTCCATAAGATGCTCTGAGCTCCAACTGATGGTTGGTTCTGCCTCTGTTTCGATCAGCTGCTGGATGAAGTTTCTCAGGAGACAGTTATTCTAGGTTCCTGTCTGCAAGTATAACACAGAATCATGAATAGTGTAAGGGGTTTGCTCAGACCCTTGGGATGAGTCTGAAGTTGGGACAGTGATTGGCTGGCCGTTCCCCCCTTTTCTGCTTCATCTTTGTCCCCACACATATTGTAGGCAGGACACATTTTTGGGGATGGATTTTTTGGGGGGTTGGGATGGGTTGCTACCCTTATCCCTCTAATGGGAATCCTGCCTGGCTACAGGATGTGGTCACTTCAGGCTCCATATCCCCAGATGCTAGGAGTCCCAGCTAGGGCCACCCTACAGACTCCAGTAAGCCTCCCCCATCCCAGGTCTCCAGTTCGTCCCAGCGATGTTCCCCACTGATTTCCATTCTCATTCCTAACAGTCTCCCAACCCCTTCTCCCCAACTGGATCTCCATGCCCGTTCCCTTTCTCACCTCCTCTCTCACCCAGGTCCTTCTCACAACCCATCTCCAATGTCTATTTCTGCTTCTCAGTGAGATTCACATATCCTCCCTTGGGACCTCCTTCTTATTCAGCTTCTTTGGGTGTGGACTTTAGCAATAGTTAGCCTGTACTTTATGGCCAATGTTCACATATTAGTGAGAACATAACAGATTTATCTCTTTGGATCTGGATTGCCTCACTCAGGATGATATTGTCAAGGTCTGTCTATTGTCCTGCAAATTTCATGGCGTCTTTTTTTGTAATAGTTAATAGTGTTCCACTGTCTAGATATACTACATTTTCTTACCCATTCTTCAGTTCAGGGAAAGCTAGGTTGTTTCCAGTTTCTAGTTGTTATGAATAAAGTTGGTATGAACATAATTGAGCAAGTGACTTTGTGGTATAGAGCACGGCATAGAGCAGTATTTTTTCAGTAATGCTCAGGAATAGTATAGCTGGGTCTTGGGGTAGAACTATTCCCAATTTTCTGAGAAACCTCCAAACTTATTTGCAAAGTGGTTGTAAGTTTTCACTCCCACTACCAATGGAGGAGTGTCCCCCTTGCTCCACATCCTCACCAGTATGTGCTGCCTTTGAGACTTTGAACATAGCCATTCTGATTGACGTAAAATAGAATCTTAGAGTCATTTTGATTTGCATTTCCCTCATGAATAAGACTATTGAACATTCCTTAAGTTCTTAGCTAATTAGAGATTCTTCTGTTGAGAAGTCTCTGTTTAACACTGCAACCCCATATTTTGATTGTTATTTGGCTTATTGGTTTCTTATTTCTTGAGTTCTTTATATATTTTGGATATTAGTTTTCTGTTAGATGTAAAATTGGTGAAGATCCTTTCCCATTCTGTAGGATGCCATTCTGTCCTATTGATGGTGTCCTTAGCTTGGCAAAGAGGTAAAATGGTTTTACTATGTTAATCCTACCGAACCATGATCATGAAAGATCTTTCTGTCATTTCACATGTTCCTCAACTTCTTTCTTCAGAGATTTGAAGTTCTTGTCAAGCAGGTCTTTCTCTTGCTTTGTTAGAGTTACACCAAGGTATTTATTATTATTAATGGCTATTGTAAAGGGCATTGTTTTGTTGTTTTTTTTAATTTCTTTCTTAGCCAGTTTATCTTTTGTATAAAGGAAGGCTACTGATTTTTTTTTGTTTAATTTTATATCTAGCTATTTTGCTGAAGGCATTTATTATTAGCTGTAAATGTTCTCTGTCAGAATATTTTGGGTCAATTATGCATAATCTCATAGCATCTGTGAATCACTATTCGCATGTGACTTTGACTTCTTCCTTTCTGATTTATATTAGCTTGAACTTCCTTAGTTGTCTAACTGCTCTATCTATAACGTCAATTACTATACTGAATAGATATGGAGAGAGTAGGCAACCCTGTCTTGTCCCTGATTTCTATTTTCCGGTCCTGAACAGTTTTATTCATTTTCTTCTCGTTTTATTGTATTTTCTAGTATTTCCTTAAGGGATTTATCCATTTCTTCTTTAAATGCATCTTCCACATTTGTAAGACTGGATTTAACATCATTCTCTTGGGTTTTGGTTGTGTTAGGATATCCAAGACTTGCTATAGTAGGGCAGCTCTGCTTTGGAGTTGTCATATAGCCCTGGCTCTTGTTGATTTCATTCTTATCCTGTCCTTTAGCCTTCTTGTTGTCCCTGGGTGTTTCTGGTGTAGTAGGTCTATGAGAAGGCAGGCCTAATATGGTTCTTTCTGGTACAGCAGGCTTAAAGTAGGGAGCTTTAGAATGGACAGTGGTACTCAGCAGCACAGGGTCTGCAGCTGGGCTTGTTCCAGGGAACTTGGGAAGGCTGGGGGTTGGGAGAGGGGAATCTAACCTGGATGTTCTTGGTATACCAGGCTTAGTGAAGGCAGGCAGAGTGGTGGCTCTGAAAACTAACACCTTTAACACATTTTTAAAAGATAAAAAAACCTGTTATACATTAATGAAATGATTCATTGGAAAGATGAAAGGAAAGGAGGTGAAAGGAAGAGAGGAAAGGGGAAGACAGGAAAGGGAGAAAGGGAGCCAGAGAGAGAAGGAAGGCAGGTTTAAACCAGGAAGGAATAAGGAAAGAAGGACGGACAAAAAAAATAAAGAAAAGAAGCAAGAACAAAGATTAAAAAAAAAAAAACCAAGAAAGGAGAGAGAAGGAAAGAAAACAAGGTGAATAAAATCAGAGAGGAATGAAGGGAGAATGCAATATTCAAGGAAGGAGGACAATAAATAAGATCAAAACCTTTAGCACAGACCACAGTTGAGTACTGGGGCTTTCCAGGGGTTAGGACTCTGTATTCTGTTTGGCTTCAAGTTTTGGTAAAGCTCTCTTCTGTGAAGAGCTGCTCACCTAGGTAAGTTGACTTGGTAATTGAATTCAGGTCACTATGATCTCATCTTCTCTCTGGGCCTATTAACACTTACATCAGCCATGCATTTATCAACATGTAGATGCCAGGAGTGGAAGCCAATGGCCATGGACTAGATCCAATGGAGATAATGTCTTCTGAAGTGATTTCTCTCAGATGTTCACATGCTCATGAAATAATGTGGGTGAAGCTTTTCTTACAGGAGTCACAGCAGTAAACATCAATTTTCTCTCTCCACATCTGCCTCTCACCTTCCTCCTGTTTTACTTGGTGTGTCTCCATTGCTCCTTGTTTGTATCCATGGCTTGACATTTTTGGTATATTCGACTTGCCATTCCTTCACTTCATGTGAGTGTAAGTGAAGTCCCATTAAAACTAGAGCACAAACATCACTTGGTTTACTTCAGGGAAAAGCCATCAGCCAAAGGTGGAAAAAAAAATCTATTTGCTGGAAAAATTTGCAAACAAGCTTTTGGCTACTCAAAGGCTTGCTTACAATGTGGGATTTGAAGGTGGGGGCCATTCTGGGTGCAGAGAAGACAGAATGTAATAAACACAGCAGACACTCATTGGCATCAAGCTGATTTGAGTGCATTAAGGAAACACGTTGGGAGGGAGCTATGAAAACAGGCTTTGTACTTTGTGCAGTGGAACATTTCAGAGATGCCGATTACAAACACTGGAACTAACAGCAGTGCCCCAAAGCCAGGGTTCTATTACAGGCATACATACACACTTTTTATTCTTCATTCATAAAGAGATCTTAGTTTGCAAACAGGAAGTACACCAGACTCCTTAGACATAGAAGAATTTCATCTACGTGAAGAATGATTGTAAACACAGACCCCTGTCAGGAGGGACGAAAGCACGTGCTGTTAAGAAACAGACAACACTCAGCTTATCTGTCTTTCGAAAGGAGAAAGAAAAACAGAATGAAAAAATCAATTCTTTTACTTAAAATGTAGTGTTTCCTTTTTCTGAGGGTTATTTATTTTCTTTCATTTATTGCCTTCCCATGAATTTAACTAGGTTATTGGTGTGTTCGTTGCTTATTTGACTCTTTAAAAAAAAAGGGTAGGGCATGAATTTCAGTCTCTAAACATGGAAGGATGTCATTATAGTGTGGCCTCCCTAGCTTCATGGAGGAAGCAGCAACTAACTTGGCCCTTAGAAAAAAGGTACAGTATTGACATTAAAAGGCTGAGAAGAATCTCCAACAAAGGAGTAAGGGATTCCAGGACTGTACAGACGAGGAGGAGAGGTAAGAGTCGGATACTGAGGGGTGAGGGTGAATGGGGGTAGCTCTTTGTGCAGGACATAGGCAGAGAAGAATGTGACGTAGGATAACTACTTGCACATAGTCCGAGACACCATGACCGGGTCCTCATTGTAACAATTTCATTCCTGGTGAGTAGTGACAGTTGTTGTACATTTCCATCAATGGAGACCGAAGAGACAGGAGTGATGAAAAAAGATCAGACATGAGGATATTCATCTGAGATATGCATTAGGTAGTAATGTTACCCTATTCTTCATTCTTCACGCCTGCAGATTGAGGAACTATGGTTCAGAGATGGTGAAAATATACACAAATCAACATATTGAGTGTGTGTACCTTCTTAAAAAAATGATTATTTTATTTATTTACATTTCAAATGTTGTCACCCTTCCAGGCTTCCCCTCCACAACCCTCCAATCTCATCCTCCTTTCCCTTTGCCTCTAAGAGGGTACTCCCCAACCCACCCACCCACTCCTGTCTCACTTCTCTAGCATCCTTCCTTGCCGGAGCAACAAGCCTTCACAGGACCAAGTGTCTCATCCGTCCAGTTGATGGCAGATGAGGCAGTCCTCTGCTACATATGTGACAGGAGCCATGGGCCCATCAATATATAGTCTTTGGTTGGTGGTTTAGTCTCTGGGAGCTCTGAGGGATTGGATTAGTTGATATTATTGTTCTTTCTATGTGGTTGCTATCCACTTCAGCTCTTTCAGCCCTTCCCTATTTTTTTCATCGGGACTTTCCCAAAGTCCAATGGTTGTCTGTGAGTATCTGCATCTGTCTTAGTCAGGTGCTGGCAGAGCCTCTCAGGGGACAGTCATACCAGGCTCCTGTCTACAAGCAGTACTTGGCATCAGGAATAGTGTGAGGGTTTGGTGTTTGCGGATGGGATGGATCCCAAGGCGGGGCAGTCTATGGATGGCTATCCTTTTTTGTCTGCTCCATTTTTGTCTCTGTGTTTCCTTCAGACAGGAACAGTGACCCCTTCCCTTAAGTGGGGGTCATGCCTATCTACTGGAGGTGGTCTCTTCAGGTTCTATCTCCTCTCTGTTGGGTATTTTGACTAAGATCGTGTCCATGGGGTCCTGGGAGCCTTTCGCATTCCTGGCATCTGGGACTTTCTAATGGGTCTTCCCCCTCACTCCTCATTTCTCCACCCCAACTGCTACACTGAACAGATCCTGAGCTTTGAGACCAACATGATGCAGGAGATACTTTATGGCAGGAGGTTAGTGTAAGGTACAGTTTAGAAAGCACAGCAGAGGAGCCCGTCAGAGATTCTACTTTGCATTCTTATTGTCCTCACAAACTACCCTCCATGTTCCAGAGCATAGGATGAGCACCAGAATCCAGTTTTTTTTTAATATCTCGAGGCAAAAAAATTTAAAAAAAATCAGATTTCTTAGTTATCATACCAGGCACACATAGTAATAATAGGAGATAGAGACTGGCCAGGCAGCACAGGGCAGGGACCTCCACAGATTCTTATACCCAGCTAGAAATGGACATGTCCTTCATTCCTGCCCTGTCTTGAGGCCAGGAGTGCCAGATTTTCTGGACTTTGCTTTTCCAGCTTCTTGTTATCTTTATACTTTCTTCACATCATGTGGGTGAACACAGCTGCCCGAAATCCACAAGGGAAGATGTGCCTAAAACTGAGAGGGGGACCAAGATTACTCGGTGGTTGGGCCATCTGGCCTGACCAGCTCCTCCCTGTCCATGTGTCTCAGCTAGATTCTGCCATAAGCCCTGTGAAAGCTCTCAGACTAGCGGATTTATGATCTCTCTCTACAGGGACTCACACAAGCAATAAAGGAGCTCTACTTTCTTTCAAGTAAGCTCTTGCCTCTGAATGTGTCATATACGTCACTTCCAACTCATCCTTCCATTGTTCGTGAATTTTAATCTTCAAATTATTAAGACAGAACCTAGAGGCCACTGATTCAGAAATCTGTGTGACCATAGCTCCTGGTATCCCAGATCTTTAGTTAACCCCCACCCACTAAACGCCAGCAAGCCTCACCTGTCCTGTATCAGTAATTCTTCCTAGGAACTTCATATTAAAACACAGGCAGAGCATCATAAGCTTGTCTCTGGTGTAACATTCAAAAGAAGGGGAGGGTACGGGGGACTTTTGGGATAGCATTGGAAATGTAAATGAGGAAAATACCTAATAAAATATTTAAAAAAAAAGAACAAAGAAAAGTCTTGGGTTACAAACTAGGTTTCAGTCTCCAAGTACTGAAGAGAGTAGCTACCAGAGCAAGTGGGGGACATGCAGGACTCCTCCTCCTAGTGCTGGGTACCAGCTCAGGAAGATGCTCATCTCTGAAAATGGGCCTCTGTCCTTAACTGTGCAAGTAAAATCAGATGATCTAACCAGAGTCTAGATATTTTTTACCCAGTCTATCTACAGGAGCCACTTCCTCTCTTGGTATTCAGTGAGCAGCACACTGCACAAGCTTACTCAGGCTCTATGATCTTCAATACCCACCTCCAGAGTGGAATGCTTATGAGAATGAATGAACATCTACGCATCTGCTGAAAACCATAGACTACGTTAAGTTCAGTCTTGGTGGTATGTGTTCCTTGTATAACACATGAACCCAGCATTCAAGCCCCTGAAGATAACCACTCGCCTAACCATCTGTGCTGCATGTGCAGCATTTCCTATCCACAAACTTGGAGCCCAGTAATATCTCCCTTGAAAATTTCTATTTTCTGGAATATCATATAGCTGTATTCACCGTAATCACAGGCTGTATGAAGCCTTTCCAAATTGGATTATTTTACTTACTAATATTCTTTAATAATGTACTTAGGTTTCATGTGTGTCTTTTCATGACTCAGTTGCTTCTATTTGTAGGGCTGAATAATATTCTACTGTCCAGCTTGACAAAGATTCAAGGACGTTAGGTACTCTGAAGTTTAGAGAATTAAGAAGAAATGACTGCTGAGCATATCGCTATTCTTTCACTGTTTTCAAAACCTGCCAAACTGTTTCCAAAGCAGCCACAGCATATGCATGCTAGAAACAGACAATGAATATTCCCAATGTTCCAAATATGTGTGTGTGTACCTGTGCATGTGTGTGTGCATGTGTGTGTGTGTACCTGTGCATGTGTGTGTGTGCAAGTGTGTGTGTACCTGTGCATGTGTGTGTGTAGACCTGTGCATGTGTGTGTGTGTGCATGTGTGCATGTGAACACACCTGCTTGAGCAACTTGACGTTTATCTGTAGGATTTGACTTGAGAATTACTAACTTAGAGTATTAACATCTCTTGGTAGCCATTTTCTTCTTTGTCTTAGTGTCCTTATGTGGTAGAAGAGGAACGTTTAATGAGTCAATGGATCAGCATTCTCCTTCTAGATTCTTAGAAGTGCCTTCCCTTTTTTATAATATTTATTATAGAGACTCCTTTAAGGAATCATGGATTAAGTGAAAACAGAAAAGCCAATCAGCAGCTGAAACATCCTCAAATTGTGCACATTCTAAGATTAGTTTTAATGCACTCTAGACGTTATTGTCAACCAAGGATGGCAGAGAGAAGAACTTGATAAAGTCACGGGCAGTGAGTCGGAATTCATCAAGAGGAAGTTTGCTGGCTGTGTGCATGGCCACACTCTCAAGCCACTACGAATAATAAGGCAAGGAAAGGGAGGTAACTAGAATATTTTACCCTAGATTTTCTGCCCTCAGTTTGCTTAATATTTAAAAAGAAGAGAGTTCTATATATGCCCTAGAAGCTCTTTTGCTTCTACCACACTGTACTGTTGCTCAGGATCAAGATTTCATTTGTGTTAAGGAAAGCAAAGTGAACAAAAACACATCTCAGCTTTTCTTCAGCTCCATGATATTCAGAAAATATTCTAGGCCATCACTTAGGATAAAGCAAGTGGAGGACTTGCCCTTCACACCTACAGTAAGGGAATGAGGTCTTTCTTTAATTGTTAACATTTATCAGGATATATAATAGACTAATGATACATTTCTTCAAAAATCAAAATTGATGACAACAAAATGTTTATACACACATATGTATATGCAGACTGTGTTTAGAAACTATCTATTTGATCTGGTAAGTTGATGTCTATTTTGTTTGTTCACTGTAATATAGTACAGTTTCAGTTGTATCAATCACTCATACAACAGAGTTGTAATTTATATGTATGGAGTTTGAACTGTATCCATAGTCTTCAATGGTGGTGAGATATGATATGGGTTGGAGAAGTAGGAGAACGAAGCAGGCTTGTGCAAGAAACTTTAAGATGTGGGGAAATATGAGGGTTTTATACTACAGGTAGCCAGGATGCAGCAACGTGGATGCAGGAGTCACTCCATTGCTTGAAATGGAGAAATAGTGGTTTCCACTCATTATTTTCTTTTTGTTGAAAGCTAATAATCTGGGCCTAGTATTTTAAGGTATGAAGAAATAGTCACAGAAGTTAAGTTGGGAGAAAAGGAAGAGAGAGAGAAAGATTAAGAAAAGAAGGAGGGAAGGAAGAAGTGGAAACAAGAGAAAGCTGGAGAGAGGGAGGGAGGGAGAGGAGAGAGAGCATAATAAAGAAAGCTATTTGGAACCTTGGACTTTTGGGAGTGAGGATTATCTAGATCTCTGTTCATTGTGTGTTTCCAAACTCCTGTGTGAGTGTGTATAAATATGTAGTTGTAGCAGCATATGAGAAAAGAACAACTTTTGTTATGACAGACTGTTGAAAGGCACCTATGCTAAAGGTTGACTTGGCACAGGATGAGATTTGGGCACATTAGGAAGCTCAGGAAAACGGAATCCTTTTGGCGGTGTTTTAAGTGTTGTTAGGTACAACGGTTGGACATAGGGGTGAGAAAGTTGGTAGATGGTAAATGTTATGAGCGTGCTTTACCTGTTGCACTCAGATCAGCCACTCTTGAGTGAAGGATTGAGCTGGCTGGAAACACTCTTAAAAGTGTGAAATCCTGCTCTGCTTCTAAATGAAACGGCGTTCAGAAGGTTGTAACTGACCTAGAAAAAATTAGCCAAAGAATTTCAGTAAGTATGCAGAAAGACAAGCTGCCTTCAGTTTGCTCTGAACTGACAAAAGAAATGATGCCCTTGTCCTCTGCATCACATAAACAGTGGGTTGGAATCAAGAGAATATATTTTTTAGGCTTGGAACTTGTTAGATGTACTCACCGCCGTGCATCAGGCGCTGAGTTTAGTCAGTATTGACTGTGATGACTGAGAATCACTCTCACAGGATGAAAACAAGGTGCATCCAAGTGCGATCACTTTTCAATCTGCACACTGGCTTCTAGAGATGGAGACTTTCTGGCACTGACTTGAAAGTCATGGTGCTGAATCTTTTAGGAGGTGGAAGGTAATGGCTTTAGACAGTAGAAATAAACGAGAACCTCAGAAATCCTTCTGGTTTGGCACAATGGAGCCCAGTGGCAAGTATCCTGAATATATCTAATAATAAACAACTTCATGAAAATGTAAGCAAAATTCCATATTCTCTCCTCCCCCAAGCTTGCCGGCTCCTACATGTAACGCTGGGTATCACACATGTTCATGCTTTCTGACTCTGGTCTACATTACTTTGGTCTTTCCTGTAGTTCTCTTTCTTGCTTTCCTGTTTTTCCCTCCTCTCCGTGTCTCTCCTCATCTTTAATCTGTAAAATGTTGTTTACTGTACTTCTTTTTCTGGGGTTGCCAAAATTGTTCAACTAGCATATTATTGATAACATCTTTTTAAATTTAGGATATTTTGGTTTATAGAAGGAATGAAAAATAACCTCTGCCACATCTTTAGTTAACCAGAGCATCATTACAGTCATGTGTAGGGGCCAAGTTTAAGAAAAAAAATACGTTTAGTCAACAATAGCAGTTTTCTACCTTTTGCATAGCTCCTTTCCTTTAGTACAAGTTTAAGAAGGTTTAAACAAAAGATTTGTAAATTAAAGGATAATGATCCTTTGAAATTTAGAACCTGAATTGGTTGCAATTCTGAGTTTTCTGGTTTTCTAGATTTCCCTAGAAAGTATAGTCCCTTTATTTAAAGCAGTTACTATTTTAAAAACACATGCCGTTTCCATGAAAGTCAGATATTGTTTTAAAATGTTCTTGAAGAAACAAAACTTCCATTCTTTTTACGTCTTCGTTTGGCTCCACAGGAAACATTCTACACAGCCCATTCAGAAACTGTAGAACCTGGCTTAGGACATAACACTAATTTTATAAAATGATTGGTCCAGGGAAGTTTCCAGAGACTTCTTACAATCACTTGTAAATATCAGACTAATAGTGATTTACAATAATTGCCTGTCTTATGTTTATGACATAGTCACCTGCATAATCCATCAATTGCCCCAACAATGCCAGGTTCATAATCCACCTAGATTTAGCTTTAGGAAACACCCACCTGGTGTCAGTGTTCCAAGAATGAAGGGCTGGCTTTCTGCTTCTGCTGCTCCATGCCCTCTAGCAGGAAAGAGAAAGGACTCATAGACATGATGGCTAGCATCTCATTAGAAGGGGAAGAGTACTATTCTGAGAAAGTTTATTAACCTGATATGGCAGGAAGGAGTGATGATTGATCAATGGCAAAGTCCTTACTTCAGTTTCTTTTTTTTTTTTCCATTTTTTATTAGGTATTTCGCTCGTTTACATTTGCAATGCTATACCAAAAGTCCCCCATAGCCACCCACCCCCTCTCCCCTACCCACCCACTCCCCTTTTATGGCCCTGGCGTTCCCCTGTACTGGGGCATATAAAGTTTGCGTGTCCCATGGGCCTCTCTTTCGAGTGATGGCCGACTAGGCCATCTTTTGATGCATATGCAGCTAGAGTCAAGAGCTCCGGGGTACTGGTTAGTTCATAATGTTGTTCCACCTATAGGGTTGCAGATCCCTTTAGCTTCTTTGGTACTTTCTCTAGCTCCTTCATTGGGGGCCATGTGATCCATCCAATAGCCGACTGTGAGCATCCACTTCTATGTTTGCTAGGCCCAGGCATACTCTGACAAGAGACAGCTATATCAGGGTCCTTTCAGCATAATCTTGCTAGTGTATGCAATGGTGTCAGCATTTGGAAGCTGATTATGGGATGGATCCCTGGATATGGTAGTGTCTACATGGTCCATCCTTTTATCTCAGCTCCAAACTTTGTCTCTGTAACTCCTTCCAAGGGTGTTTTGTTCCCACTTCTAAGGAGGGGCATAGTGTTCACACTTCAGTCTTCATTTTTCTTGAGTTTCATGTGTTTAGGAAATTGTATCTTATATCTTGGGTATCTTAGGTTTTGGGCTAATATCCACTTATCAGTGAGTACATATTGTGTGAGTTCCTTTGTGAATGTGTTACCTCACTCAGGATGATGCCATCCAGGTCCATCCATTTGGCTAGGAATTTCATAAATTCATTCTTTTTAATAGCTGAGTAGTACTCCATTGTGTAGATGTACCACATTTTCTGTATCCATTCCTCTGTTGAGGGGCATCTGGGTTCCTTCCAGCTTCTGGCTATTATAAATAAGGCTGCTATGAACATAGTGGAGCATGTGTCCTTCTTACCAGTTGGGGCATCTTCTGGATATATGCCCAGGAGAGGTATTGCTGGATCCTCCGGTAGTACTATATCCAGTTTTCTGAGGAACCACCAGACTGATTTCCATAGTGGTTGTACAAGCCTGCAATCCCACCAACAATGGAGGAGTGTTCCTCTTTCTCCACATCCACGCCAGCATCTGCTGTCACCTGAATTTTTGATCTTAGCCATTCTGACTGGTGTGAGGTGGAATCTCAGGGTTGTTTTGATTTGCATTTCCCTGATGATTAAGGATGTTGAGCATTTTTTCAGGTGCTTCTCTGCCATTCGGTATTCCTCAGGTGAGAATTCTTTGTTCAGTTCTGAGCCCCATTTTTTAATGGGGTTATTTGATTTTCTGAAGTCCACCTTCTTGAGTTCTTTATATATGTTGGATATTAGTCCCCTATCTGATTTAGGATAGGTAAAGATCCTTTCCCAATCTGTTGGTGGTCTTTTTGTCTTATTGACGGTGTCTTTTGCCTTGCAGAAACTTTGGAGTTTCATTAGGTCCCATTTGTCAATTCTCGATCTTACAGAGCAAGCCATTTTCATTGACAATCTGAATGATTTGTTCCGTGCTATGGGGTGTTTTTTCATGCATCCCAGCTTCCTCAGTTTCTCCTTATGAGACCCCAGTAGCATATCTCCCACCTAAGTGGTAACTCTAAATAGCGCCAAACCTTGGCAAATATTTACCAGAAAGTAAAATTTCCCTGATTAAGATGAGCTAATGTATCCGGGCGTGGTGGTACACGTCTTTAATCCCAGCACTCTGGAGGCAGAAGCAGGCAGATTTCTGAGTTCGAGGCCAGCCTGTTCTACGAAGTGAGTTCCAGGACAGCCAGGGCTATACAGAGAAACCCTGTCTCGAAAAACAAAACAAAACAAACAAGCAAACAAACAAAAGATGAACTAATGTAAGGTGCTATGGCATAAACATGACTATGTTCCTTAGGGTTCATTGGGACTAAAGAAGAGAAGTGTGTACTTGAAAGAGAGCCTTCTGGGTAAGAATTCTAGATGTATTTCATTTGCGACACTGTGAGGATGGAACCGTGAGCTAGGGTGTGGGAAAGCACAGTGGATATCCGAGAGAATGATGGGATATGATCCCGTGGAACCCCGAAAAACCGGAGAAGATACTGTTTCTGAGTTTATGGCGAACAGAGCAATGTCAGCGAATTTTCAGCAAAGAAGTGGAAGGATTTGAGTAAAAGGTTTTCCCAGGAACAGTCTTGCTGTTGATGGAATCAGGAAGCCCCACCAGGAGGTTTTGGTTGTGGTTCAGGTACAGTGGTTAGGTGGGGGTTTGGTCCTGACTGGCAGCAGTGAAGGAGTGAGTCTTTCTTGAAGGAAGAGATAACTATTGTGTATTCTTGTAGATTTTGCATATTATACTTATATCTGGGAACTTTTAGGCACTCTGCCTGTAATGGATGTTACATATTTTCTATCTTTCCCCTGATTTTTCCCTACATTAACTTTTGAAATCCCAACTTCCATCTGCCTAAAAACACACAAAATGAAAATGTAGGGGCAGGACATTAACCTTGCCTAGCTGGAGGACAGAAAATGGAGCACTGAGTAAAGAAACAGTTGAGTAAGTTATTTGCACCATCTAGGAGATGTATTTAGAAGATAAATATGATAACATCTCTTAACATTTCATTTATTTTTTTTAACATCAAAGCTACCCCAGTCACTATAATTTCAGCCTAATTATACTTAAGAAATTACTGTTTTTATTTCTAAGGTTTAATTACTTAAAAATTTAGATTTATTTATTTTATGCTTATGAGTATTTTCCCATACATATGTATGTGCACCACATGCTCATAGGAGGGCTCTGGATCTGGCAGTGGAGTTATGAGTGGTTGTGAGCTGCCATGTGAGGGCTGGCAACTAAATCCAGGTCCTTTGCAAGAGCAATAAGTGCTCTTAACTGCTGGATCATCTTTTCAGCCCAGGTCTAGATTTTTAAAAATTTATTAGATACTTTCTTTATTTACGTTTCAAATGTTATCCCCTTTCCTGCTTTCCCCTCTGAAAATCCCCTATCCTATCCTCCCTCCCCCTGCTCACCAACTCACCCATTCCTGCTTCCCTGTCCTGGCATTCCCCTACACTGGGGCATCAAGCTTCCTCAGGACCAAGGGGTTCTCCTCTCTTTGATGTCCAACAAGACCATCCTCTGCTACATATGCAGCTGGAACCATCCCTGTGTAATCTTTGTTGGTGGTTTAGTCCTTGGAGCTCTGGGGATACTGGCTGGTTCATATTGTTCCTCCTATGGGGCTGCAAACCCCTTCAGCTCCTTCAGTCCTTTCTCTAGCTCCTCCATTGGGGACCTTGTGCTCAGTCCAATGTTTGGCTGAGAGTATCCACCTCTGTATTTGTCAGGCACTGTCAGAGCCTCTCAGGAGACAGCTGTATCAGGCTCCTGTCAGCAAACACTTGTTGGCATCCACAATAATGTCTGGGTTTGGTGACTGTATATGGGATGGATTCCCCGTGTTAGGCAGTCTCTGGATGGCCTTGCCTTTAGTTTCTGCTCCACATTTTGTCTCCCTATCTCCTCCCATGGGTACTTTTTCCCCCATTTAAGAAGGACGGAAGTATTCATGCTTTGGTTTTCCTTCTTCTTGAGGTTAATTTGGTCTGTGAATTATATCTTGGGTATACTGAGATTCTGGGCTAATGTGCACTTATCAGTGAGTATATACCATGGGTGTTCTTTTGTGATTGGGTTACCTCACTAGTTCCATCCATTTGCCTAAGAATTTCATGAATGCATTGCTTTTAATAGCGAATTAGTATTCCATTGTGTAAATGTACCACATTTTCTGTATCCATTCCTCTGTTGAGGGACATCTGGGTTCTTTCCAGCTTCTGGCTATTATTAATAAGGCTGCTATGAACATAGTGGAGCATGTGTCCTTATTGCATGTTGGAGCACCTTCTGGGTATATGAGCAGGAGTGGTTTTGCTGGGTCTAGTACTATGCCCAATTTTCTGAGGAACCGCCAAACTGATTTCCAGGGTGGTTGTACCAGCTTGAAATCCCACCAGCAGTGGAGGAGTGCTCCTCTTTCTCCATATCCTCACCAGCATCTCCTGTCACCTGAGTTTTTGATCTTACCGATTCTGTCTGGTTTGAGGTGGAATCTCAGGGTTGTTTTGATTTGCATTTCCCTGATGACTAAGAGTGTTAAACATTTCTTTAGGTGCTTCTCAGCTATTCGGTATTTCTCAGTTGCGAATTCTTTGTTTAGCTCCGTACCCCATTTTGAAAAGGGTTCTTTGGTTCTTTGGAGCCTAACTTCTTGTGTTCTTTGTATAATGGGACCTCATGAAATTACAAAGTTTCTGTAAGGCAAAAGACACTGTCAATAGGACAAAATGGCAGCCAACAAATTTGGAAAAGATCTTTACCAACTCTACATCTGATAGAGCTCTAATATCCAATATATACAAAGATAGATTTTTAAAAAAATCATAGCCCATGTAGCAACAAATGGACTGTAATTCTAATGTAAGTAAAACTCCAATGAAAGATAAAGTCAGATTTTTAAAAAATGCACTGTTGATATGTTGAAAAAGCTGGTCTATAGAATGGTCTACTTGTTATAATGGTCTTGGGTCTGCTCGTGTTCCTCCATCATCGGGAACAGCCCCAGCTTGCCAATCACCCTGGGATTCTCTTCTATTTGTCTATGTAATAGACATCACAAGGAACTAATAAAGCAAGACCTACTCTTGTATTCCTTTATCTACTTAACAAAAGCCCTATCATGTTAGTCAAATTGGTTTTATATTACATAATATTGAAACCAGAATCTATGGTTCTACACCGTACCCAATAATGAGCCCCTCATGTGTGTGGGAAAATATTTATTTAATGGCACAGATAATGTGGTAAAATATTCAGAGAGACACAACAATAAGCATTAAAGATAATTTGGTGTCACGAGTATCTGTGCTTTCATTTCTAAACATTGTCCTTGTTTGTTATAATAGAAAAACTGCCCTTCAGACTATTTTCATGTCTTTGACCTTATCTGCCTCGACTCGCTGTAGGTCACACAGAAGATTGCAAGGTTAAGTACTGAATGCCTTGAGAATGCCTAACATGCGTGTATTAGTTTTCCAAGTCAAATTCTTCCTGCTTATTCCTGAAAAAGTAATCCCTTTTGCTACATGTGGCTTCTGAGACCATCCTTATGCTCTACGTGACCTTCTGTAGTTTCCTAACTATTTCCTTGAAACATTGTGGTTGCTCTCGATCTACCCAGAAAGCCCACTCTTTAGAGATTGTAAGGATATCTCCAGTCTAAAGAGCTTTCTGTTCATACTAAGATCGGTCCCTCTGACTGTTAGTTCCTGCCTTTAAAGGTACTGACAACAGATAATGATTACCTTAGGAATGCTCAGTATCACAGGCTACTTGGTATCGAATTGCCAGGGTAACGTCAATACTAGAATCTTCTGACTACATTATCAGGTCACAGAGATAAAGCACATTTATAATGTTCAGGAAGTGTTTGCTACAGGGCCTCAGGCAACAAAATGCTGAAGAAATTCCAGCCATATCATAACCGTTAAGTTTATGCTACCTTTAAGATTAATAGGAGCTTTTAAAAAATTTTTGGTGTATGTGTGTGTGTGTGTGTGTGGCGGGGGTAATTTCTTTAGAAGAAATTACTAAGGATAAGGTTTAAGAATATTACTACTTTTTCTTCTTAGTACTTTCAGTATTGCGTTTTTCCTTAATGACTTATTGATCACTGTGGATGAGAGTATTTCTCAACTCTCTTCAGATAAGCTTCCCTTTGGAGTAGATGCAGTTGATATAGAGGCATCTGGATAGTCAACATGTTGAAGTAAATGACTGCGGATTGCTCAGATTAAATGTGGGCATTCTTATAATATTCCTTTTCTGAAAGACTCAGGAATTTTCAGAGAAGAGAGTGCCAAAGGGTTGCAAATTCGAGAGGTGGTTGGCAACATCAAGAAAACAGTGTTTCCCAAGATAGGATGGATCCTGTGCACAGATGAACTCCTCACAGCACGCATAGGACATTCCCAAGCTCCAGACTGAGAAAATCCCAGCATGAAGCAGGAGAGGTGGTCATGACATCACATCGCTACTCACTGGAGAGCTCTTAGCATTTGATGACTGCATTGAAAGGAACAATCTGTTCGCTTTAATGATGGGACACCCAGGATTTGGACCACACACCAGGGCAAGCCTCACTCCTAAGACTAGCTAGGCAACACAAAATGGACTCAATGGGGAAAGAGGAGAAAAAAGTAGAGATGATGAAATCTCAAAATAGCATGAAGGGAATGGGGAAGGGCTGAGAGAGAGTATTGAGGAAGAGTGGAGGGACATGTGATTCAAATGCATTGTATGAAATTTACAAAGAATCAATAAAACTTTGAAGGAAAATTTCAGTATCATAACTCTAAAATACTGCTTGACATTGGAGGGAAATTCAGTTTTGTAATGTCCACATAGCATCAATGACTGCAGTTTTAAAAAGAATCAATGCGTACTGGAAAGTTAATTCATAAATTCTTATTAAATATGTAGGGCTTTGAGTAAATTTCTCTTAAGAATATAGGCTTAATTATAATTTCAACTCCTTAAGGCTATACTTGTAGTAAGTTTATGTATAACTGTAATCCAGTTATAATGCCAGCTTATGTTTTAATACTCGGTAGACTTTAGGAGATCCTACACTGACCAGATGTTACATGCCAAAGAGCTACTGTTTTAGCTAAGACACGAGATCTTGTCTGTGCCCTAACCGATGATGAATGACAGAAATGACAGAGACCGGGCTTTGTGCTGCAAGTGTTGTGAAATATTCAAAAATAAAAGGACAGTAGTTTCTAAGTCCAAGTATATACAGTACATTCTTTGACCTAGTTTTTAATTTCTATTTATTATGTCCACTGAAACAGCAGTTAGGTATACAGTTTAATTTCACAGAGAAAAAATTTTTTGCTTTATAAAATAGTATTCCTCAATGAAAAATAATTACAGTTTAGGTCCAAAACAGCTCAATTCAAGTGTTTTTCTGAAATTTAAAAAAAAAAGAAAGGATTTGGTATGGACTGTAGACTGAGATATAGCAATACTCCAAATAGCCAATTCCTATCTGAAGTTTGTCAAAGCTAAGGAGACATTTTCATCAAAACCTGTCTCACTTTTTCCAAGATTTTTTTTTTTTTTGGCCTCTCAACTGCATTGAATGCCATCATTTTCAGGTGTCATTATCTTTTATTATCAGGGAAATTATCTTTTATTATCAGGGAAATACGTTTTCAGATTTCAAACATCTGAGTTCTAACTACTAAGGTTTACTATTTTACTCATTAACACTAATAGAAGCTCAGCGTTGGTGCCACTGCTTATGTCAAATGGGTTGTGTTTCTGCCATTGATTTAGCTACTTGCAATATTTATTCTCAAAACTATGTATGTTTCCCATCAACAAACCAACCAAGCAACCAACCAATCAATCAACCAATTAATCAATCGCTATTAAAATATAAGCAGTGTTTGCCACTTCTTGACTGTAGCAAATGAACCAGCAATTTTCATGCTGCACGCAAATGCACATTTCAATACTGCTATGTAAAGACCAGACATCTCTCAGTCAGAAGTCTAACCTTACAATTTTACACATTGATGAGAACCCCTACTCTAATTACACTCTCTGTATAGGTACCAATATTTCAAGGTAAATATTAGAAAGAGGTTGAGATCTAGGCACTAAATGTTGACTACAGCATGAAACACTACAATGTTTAAGAAGAAAATACACACAGAGAAGTTTCCACTAACTGTTGAAAACTTAGAAATTCAGAAACACAAAGACCAAACTCTCACCGGTCTCTCTTCAAGATTTGATGATCTCTTAACTGTGCTCAGATATACCATGGATCAGAATGTCCATTAGATATGCTGACTCCTCAACCTTTTGTGCCTGGACTTAACAAAAAGGATAGAGATCATTTTTTAGTAAGTTATAGAATGGTGTGAAAACTAAAAACGAAGTCAGTAATGCTATATTTGACAGTCATTGCTAAAGACCTTAGCACCTCTGTTACGATAACGGTTTTTCACTAGATAAGGCAAAGAAAAATTGAGTTAAACAACTGTGTATTGTGAGCACAGGTGTCCATGGAATTCTGAGTCACTGGGGGTTTTTAATTGACAGTGTGATGGGTCAGATGGGACCGTGCTAATTTTTTCTTTTAACCTGTGTAGTCCACACATGCTGGTTAGTAGAGACATAAAGTAGGGGCTAATAGACTTCTTTTCTCTTGGTGACACAAATAGACACCAGATAAGACCAGATTAAAAGCAGGTAAATGCAGAGTTTTTTCAGGTGCTGCTCCCAGGCAGGCTCACTGGGTTCACCTGTCCCAAAGAACTGGGTCTGGGGATTTGGGCACCTGGGCTAAGGCAAGAGGGTTTTATATATCTTCATCAAGGGATGATCACATGTAAGCTAGGATCTGGGACTGTACCCATATATGGTCAAAAGGTGAGCCTTTGGGAAGGCAGACTTGGGTGGGTTGCTAGAACTGAGAAGGCCAAGGGTGGCAACTTGTAAGCCAGGAGTTTTCTGCTTGTGGGTGGGGTTGATGGAAGAAGGAAAGACAGGATTTTTTTTTTTAGCAATGCAAGGGCTAGCAGGGGTTCCAACCTAACAAGGACTAGAGAGCAACATATAGAAAAATGCTGATATATTAATAAATCAAAATTAACTGGGTGAACTAATGTTACGTCAAAGTCCTATTCTCTCTGCACATACATAAATGACATATTATATTTCCCATAATACCTGTACCAGAATTATATTCTATACAAAGAATTTGTTAGGTGTATTTTTTTTTTTTACTGATTTTTATTCCTGTGCATTAGCTTAATAATGAATGGACCTGTATTGCAATGTGTCCTCATTGTTTGATTGAATAGAATTAATGGGTTGATTATAGATTGCTATGTTTTGTGGTGATATGATTCAATAAGCCATGCCTATATTTCACATTAATAAGGGTTTATTACCACATTTTTACCAAACTATTCGGTTAGGCTGATCTATTTGTTTGATTCTTTGCAACTGTAGACTGTTGGCCAAAGAAAATAATAATACAGAAACCATACAAGTGCCTTTTCTCTGTGTTTTAATGATAAAACTTCCTTAATATGATTTTGCATCTGCTTTGACCTATTTTGCTCTTGTGGTTATTTCTTTTATTTTGTAGCCATGAAATAATAAAAAATGTAATGCATTTGTACGGTCCCATGTTTCAGTGTAAATAGATGAGTGGTATTAGCACAGTATGGCTGTTTTGCAGGGTTCTCAACTCAGAGTAGAATTAAGCATTGTATTCATCATATTTCTAACAATGAGCTGCAGTCATAGTGCACACCCTGGATTTCTGAACCTGCCTATGTTCCCTGCTGGTTGCACTGACTGACCTTGTTAATTTGCTAACAAGGAAGTTATTAATGGAGGAACATCGGAGCCAGGGCTTGACCCAATGACTTATACAGTGGGGCCAAGAGTGCTTGACTTTATTTCTAGACCTGGACCGCACAGTCTCACTCACAAATGAGCTGTTGTTACCAGAGTTGTTCCTGCTTGTCCCATGTCCTACCACTCTGGTCTGATAGTAGTAGTAAAAAGTCTTACTTTGTTATGTGCACTTACACCCATAGACAAGGTTATGACTGGTATTAGAAATACACAAATCCACTTTCATTTGAGATCATCTCTAGAATCTCTACAGACAGCAGAGGCTCAGACACTGTTTTTGTGGGAAGCTGTTTCTAAAGCTGTAAGAGTTTGTATTTATCATTCTTTAATCACTTAGAAGTTATGTGTCTATAACATGCATATAATAAATTTAAGTCTCCTTGTATATAATTATCAGTGATGTGACTGAAACTGATTCTATTTCTTCCACCAAACTAGGGGCCTGCTATGGCTCCCAGACAACTCTTAAGTTCATAATCTTCCTCCTTCAGCCTCCTGTGTGCTATGCCTGTTTCAAACCCTGTTCTCCATTGTGTCTTAGCTTCTGTTGAGATGTTCCTAAGGTATATATGTCCTCTAGTTAAAAACCAGTTGCAACTTGCTGGATTGAATACACATTTTTAAAACTCATGATCTGAAAAAGCCAATGTTATTGGTATTTAAATGACCTATTAACATAGTGATCAATGTTCCTTTAAAATTTAAGAGAGTGGCAGACTGAAAATACATGCGGAATATACACACATACACCTGTTCCACACAGAAAGCCTTCTGTAAAAAAGAAATACAAAGCCACCAGTGCTGTATATTATATAAACTCACAAAGTGCACTTTATACACAAACAAGAAGCATAAATTAAAAAAAGGACAACAGCAAAACATTTCAAATATAAGATTTTGCACATAATTTTTGTTAAATAAGAATAAATAATTTCATCACAGAAATTCACATGGCAGTTGCAAAAACAATAAATTACTTAGTTTTCAGTGCTGCAACTTCTTATTCTGTTTGTTTGTGATTCATCCCTCAACTGTTAGTTTAAAACTGTTTCCACAGGAAGGCAATAGATGTTGAGTCTGTTAAATACACTATAACCATGTCCTTATACTTTCAAGCAATAAGGGGGTTTTAAGGTGGCATTTGCTGTTCTGATAGATCAAGGTACTGTTTCACTCTGGGCTCTTTTGCACTGACACTCACTCTGGAATAATTTTTTTATGCAAGCAAGGTTAGACATTTTGTAACCAGAGCACTGCCTTGTTCTGTTTCCCCACCTTTATTCACCATCTTAAATCCAAGGTCTTTAACGATTCAAGATACACAACCGGGAAGATGGCAAACACAGCACAGAATCTAACTGAATGAATTGGAATTTAATATCGGTTTCTCCTCCCACACTCAATTTCTCTTTCCCTCTGTGACACTTCAGATTTCTGACTCTCAGTTTGCTGTGTTTCTTTCCTCAGGAGATTTATATACATTCCCCTGTCAATGTAGGAATAGTCTTTTTAAAACATAAAGAAAATCCCTCTAGACATAGATTAGTGGTTTATCCGTTTACCCTCCTTAGGATGATTTCAGTGTGAAGTATAAAACTCGATTATTATAGGGAAAGTAACCCAGTGAAAATATTATTAAAAAAAACTATGATGATCATAGAGGGAAGCAGAGTAGGAGATAATCACATTTACTCTTCATTTATTTTTTTTAATATAACCACAACAAAAAACAAAATAAGAATTTTGTCAAATTGGAACTACTTGGCTTATATTGTTTTTAGAAATTGGAGAAAGTTGCATTATACTATTTATTCTCTCTGTACAGTTAAATAAGCAACGTGAGATTTAATTTTTTGTCTTATGACCAATTTGACTAAATGAACTCCCTGCTCTATATTTGGAGACCTGCACCCAATATAGGCTACAAGTTCTGTATAGTCTGCATTTCTTGATGTAAAAAGACCAGGCTGTGAGAAGCCAATGGATGATGACTGGTTTGGGAGGGCATTGGTCTGTTTCACAAAATAATCTCTTAAAACAAACAAACAAACAAACAAACCTAAGTAGGATTGCATTCTTTTTCTGTCCCACTGAAATCAATGTGATATGGAGTCATCAATTACATAGTTATTTATATTAAAATATCCTATAATAAAAATAAACTCTCATACATTTAGTGGAATTCCAGAGAGGATTTCTCAAAATCCTTCTATGCAAATCTTTCACAGTAGGCACATTTGGTATGGTCACTATAGAATTTGTGTAAAACAATTTACTTTGCAGATTTTTACGAAGAAAAAAGAAATGCCAGTGGAATAAAACCACGTCATATTATTTGAATTATCGGAGGGGGGCCTTTCAGTGAGTAGTTAAAGGAGATTATGATTATCATTAAGCGTGTGCGACCTTCTTGTGCAGGTAAAAGACTTCCTGAAACCACTTATATTCCATCACTTACATACTCACTGGTAGAGACAAACGCCTTCTGAGAGCAGAAATTCTCTAATACAGCAGACATATGCTTATATTTTGTAAATTATGAGATAATTGCCTATGGTGTGGAAACAGTCTTTTAAGTGCTAACTAGTTTGGTTTCTTGAATTAGTTGAACTGATCCGATTGCTCGTTCAAGATGAGGCTAAATACGAAATGATTTTAATATTACTGTTAGACCCAGCCAATACAGAACATACATCTTCCCACCCTCAGGAAAAACAAACAAGCAACCACAAACACATTTTAAACCCTGGCTGAGCAGAGGTGAGCCATTACTGCGGAAGCTGGATGTGACAGACAGCTTGCGGCTCTGCGTGTTCTCTATGATCCCTACACACTGTGAGATATGAACCAGGAGCCATAGAAAAGGAAGCAGTTGTGAAAATACAAATTGAAAACACAGTGACATATTTCTTTTTGTTGTTGTTGTTTTAAATTCCAATACAAGCAAGCTAACTTTTAGACCCTTGGATATTGATCACATATACACAGGAAAACACAGTTTCTACACCCAAATGATACAATAACTTGGCTTGGCTGCCTGAAAAATATACAGACCGTCAAACTCTAGAGTACACAGAACTGAATATGTGTTTAAATGACCAGACACACGCAGATCCTTTCCCTTTTTAGAACTTCACAGAAGGTGCTTGCTGTCAAAATGGTTTCTTTCTTTTTCTTTTCTTTTTCTTTTTTTTCTTTTTTTTTTTTTTTTGACTAAAATGTTATCTCCTGCAGGCTGACAATATACAAAGTTTTATTTAACAGCAGCAAGTTCTTAATTTCCAGTAAATCTTCTTCAGCTCTTTCTGGAAAATAGTAGTTGAAATAGCTGCAGACCTACTTTGGTCAAATATATATATTGTATTTACACATGTGTATATATTAATAGGACCAAGTTTATAAAGTGACATACTAAGGGCGGATGCATTTACAAACAGTAAAAATAAGCTGTGTGTCATGGCTGAACATGATCACGATGTCTTTGAAGACATTCTATAAGAGGTAGGTGACAAGACTTCTCTGCCATCTTCAAATGTCCCCGATTCTACATTCATCATTGTGTGTCTCCTTTGTGTAGGCCCAGGGATGTTCCATGACCCTCACGTTTTCTTTATTCCAAGGTCACCATCATTACACCAAGTAGAGTAAACCTTTTGGTCGCAGAGAGCAGATTCTGCCCATAATTCGACTCGTGGTGACAATGACATGAAGGCATGACTTTCTGTGCTTTGGGTAGGCCTTGTCTTCACCACAGCTGTATCTGCGATGATCCTCCTGTTGTTTTTTTGTGCATTAGAGTAAACCACAGGCTAACATTTCTTCAGCAGACATTGCTTAAATGCAGAAGGCCTCTGAGAGAGAAGGCATCCTTTAGCTAATTTCCTGTTTCCATCCTGGCACTGCACGGTCCTAGTGTGCCAGCCTGTGTCACAGGTCCTGGAGCAGGCCAGCCATGGACCTGTCACCCACTGCAGCTGTGTAGAGTGTGGTCCCACCTTGTTGCTGCCATGGCTGATGACAGAGTTTACTTTTTGAGTGGTCTTCTTGGGAACAAAAAAGCTGTAACGGACGTCTAGCGCTTTAGTTGGGTCTGTGGCAAGGATCTGCACGATCAGGATTTCTTTTGTGGCTGAATAGCCCATCCCATGTAAAAAATCATCTCTGTGGCTCCATCCACTGTAGTTCATGACGGTACCATTGATGTCGATGATGGTCTCTGAAGTGGAAATCATGTACTTGCCATTGATAAGGTACTCGCCAGTTTTCTTCTTCAGGGCTAAGTAGGCAGTGAATCTAGTCTGGTCTTTGGCTTTGAACTGTCGGACTTTTATGTGGGTTGCTCCTTCAGGGATCCTCACAACGTCAGTATAACCCTTGCTGTAGGCCAGGGTGTCCAGGTGAAAGGTTGGAAAAAGAAGGGGGCAGTGAGATAGAATTAGCATATGGCTATACATGGATAAACAAATAGAACTACTCTAAAAGTTTTCCCCCATCTTTACACAGGGCTTTAATATATTCAAGAGCTTAAGTTTAAATTGGCTTTAAACGTTTTTCCATAGGACAAAATAAGATTGCTGTACAATATAACATTTTATAGTTTTTTGTTGAGATATTAAAAATTAGAATGGTGCTAGCAACCCGTGCTGATTTTAAAAATGGGTTTAGAGATTCATATGACCATTTTATCTTTATTTGTACCACATTTGTACATATATAGCACATTTACAAAGATATTTTATGTTCTTCCAGCACAGGCACAAGCAGGTTATATGTGAGTATAAACAGCCAAGTCTGTCTCAGTTACTCTCATGGAAATACTTAATGTTTTTAAATTCTGATATTGGATTCACTAGAAAATATTTTAGAAGGCTCTAATTCTGTGCCCTGGGGTCTGGCAAATCTTTGTCTTTCAAGGAGGGCTACAGGGGATGCTCTAAGAGTCTTTTATGTTGCTCCAATATGCAGACTTCTTGAGAAGAACAGGGCTAGTTGCTCACTGAACTGGCGTTAGAACAAACCAAGTCAGCTTCCAAACCCTGACACCATTGCATACACTAGCAAGATTTTGCTGAAAGGACCCAGTTATAGCTGTCTCTTGTGAGACTATGCCGGGGCCTAGCAAACACAGAAGTGGATGCTCACAGTCAGCTATTGGATGGGTCACACGGCCCCCAATGGAGGAGCTAGAGAAATTACCCAAGGAGCTAAAGGGATCTGCAACCCTGTAGGTGCAACAACATTATGAACTAACCAGTATCCCGGAGCTCTTGACTCTAGCTGCATATGTATCAAAAGATGGCCTAGTTGGCCATCACTGCAAAGAGAGGCCCATTGGACTTGCAAACTTTATATGCCCCAGTACAGGGGAACGCCAGGGCCAAAAAGGGGGAGTGGGTGGGTAGGGGATGGGGGGATGGGTATGGGGGACCTTTGGGATAGCATTGAAAATGTAAATGAGGAAAATACCTAATTAAAAAAAAAAGAAGAAGAAACCAAGTCTCGGCCTCTAGCAGCCTTACTAGATTTTCTGGGGGTGAGAAATTAAATGAAAGGCAAAATTTTGTCACTAGATCATGTGTACTTACTATGATCCCTAGAAAACATGATTTTAAGAGTTTATGATGTTTGGAATGTTTCCTTTTCACCCCAAAATATGATAAATTGATTGAGGAATTTTAATGGGTAAAGCCATAAGCCAGTCTTGAAAGATACATCATCTGCACAGGAGGAACTGATACCTGTAATGTCCAAAACCCTGCAGACTTCTAGCACAAATGCTAATTAAGTACTGGGACACTAAACCAAAGAGAAGGGCTCATCTTTTGCCAAAATATTTGCTTTTACAAGAGGTTATAGTAAACCTCAAAGATATATTATTAGCTAATATGCCCTCAAATGCTCCTCAGTTATTCAAATAGAAGTAGCATTGCATGTGCAGCTTGACTGTTGTGAGATTAAATTAGGTAATTTCTAATTCTTCCTAGGTCCAAGATTATATGTTAAAAATCTAAGTTCACATCTTCTGACTTGGACCGGAAGCTTAGTCTCAAAGGAACTCCTGGGTCTGAACGATAGTGTCCGTCTCACACATGTCAGAACCTCTGAGTCATAGGGAGAGCAGACTTCCTTGAGGTACCGATAATTCTGCCTATCTGGGCTCATTATCTTTACTGTTGTAATATTATTTAAGATAAGACCTTGTTCCTCAATTTTATAGTAGTTTCTAAAACTACTCTCCCCCTAATTCTCTTACTTTTCCATATTTCCCTCCTTTTCTGTCTGCCCTCTTTCTATCTCTCTCTTCCTTTCCTTTCTTTTATCACAAAATGTCCTCCATACTCATGACCTCAGGTATAGCCTCTGCTCTGTTTTGGCCTTCACCTACTGTGGTGAATTACATAAATCTCAGATGTTCAAGTTTTAACTTCCTCATTTGTAAAACAAAAGTTTGAGGTGCTAGTCTGTAAGCTTTCTTGCAGATTTTAGATATAGAAAGATATAAAATATAATTGGCTCTCCAGAGTTGCTATTATGTTCAAATGGTTCTGATGTCAATATTTAGGAAGATTAGTAGTATGTATCTACCATCAGAATAATTCTTCAGGTTTTAAAATCATATGAAATATAACTTTAAGGTTTTCAAACTAGTTTACTACTTAGTCCTTTTAATGAAGCTGTTGATGTGGTCATTTGATTCCAGAAACTGTAATTTGTGGTCTCATGTGTTTTAAAGCAAAAGTATGGAAACAGGAGACATTTCTGTGTGTCTGTCCTCATAGAGTGGACAGAAACCAGATCATTCCCTGTAAAATGGGAGTGTTGTCACAGTGCCTCAATTAACTTACATTTTGCAGGGAAAAATGTTTTCTGAAGAGAAACACACTGTTGAGTGAGAAATTGTTTGCTATAAAAATTGTAAAGAGAGCCAGGAGTGGCATCTCACACAGAGAATCCCAGCACAGAGGCAAGGTGATCAGATGTTCAAGGGTTCAAGGTTTCCCTGGTCTGCATGCCAACACCATGCCTCAAAAAAAAAAACCCACAAAACAAAACAAACAAACAAACAAAAAACAAACTAACCAACCAAAAAGTACAAAGGAAGCCATGGAAGAAGGGAGGAGGGAGGAAACGTGAGGTTGGGAAGGTATCACAATGTTGTGCAGTGGAAGCTGGAAGACTGGGTGTGAGTATGACCAAAATACATTGTAGACATGTATGAAATATTCATAGAATAAATTAAAAATAGCATGGAAGGAGACAAAGAAGGATGGCTCAGGGTCTAAAGCACTGTGTATACTATTCCAGAGGACTCAGATTCAGTTCTCAGCACCCACATGGTGGCTCACAACTTTCTACACCTTCAATTCTGGGAAATCAGATGCTCTCTTCTGGCCTCCTCCAGCTGCAAGGAAATGGTGTGCAGATGTACAGGCAGACAAAACACCCATGAACATAAAATAAAACTTAAAAATATCATGAAATCAAGATAAGGCCAATCATGTGAGGCTTTAGAAAATGCAGTTTTGCTAGGTTCCACTTTAAAGAACAGTGCCCACTTTTTCTTTTTGCTCTTTAATCCTAAATTCTCCCTCCATGATTGTTGTTATAGTTTATCTGCTTCCAAAGAAATTTAAAGTTTCCATCAGCCACAGAGCCCTTGTCATCTCTTCTCCTCCCCTGTTCCTATGTAGGATGCATTGCTAAACTAACATTAAACCTTCTCCTGCAAAGAGATGAGGTAACCTGTCTCCCTTATCAGCTTTGCAGAAGTCTAAAACCTTGTTTAATTCACAGGAGTGCTAGGGTGCTGTCATGTTACCTTTTTTTATTGAAGGTTCCGATAATCTTTGTACAACTGGAGTTATCCCCTCCGCACACTCCACACTTGTCATATTGTAGCTTTGAGCCAATAATGCCGTCACATCCAGTTCTCACACACCGTCCTCGGACACACACAGAGTTGCTGTACGGCCTGCATTCAGTCCCATCCGTAACCTACATAAGACAATGTTATCAGCAAAAGGGATATCTGGGCTCAAGAATGGTTCCCTTACTTAAGGAAAAAGTTGTAATTTGTGAACTTTTATTGTAATAAATTCTACACTGAAAAATAAGGCAGTTATTGATCATTGGGTAAGGACACATACTGCTCTTGTAGAAGATCCGACTTCAGTTGCTAGGACTCAGGAAAGGTGATTCACTGCAGCCTGTAACCCCAACTCCATTGGGGATCCAATACCTTTTGCCTTCCCAGGTGCCTGCTCTCATGTGCACATGTCAACATACATGCACACACATGCATATATAATTAAAAAATAAAAGAAATCTTAAAAACTAACCCATCGAAAAAAGCAATCAACCACTTAGTTTCTAGAAGATTCTAGAATATGCATAATACATTTTTTATTGGAAGGAATACTGATTATATACTTTCTCTCTTAAACTTCTTGCATAATATATCTGGTGATTCAGGTTACTAATTTCCATTTTTTTTTTTGTCATTCAAGACACAGCCCCACTGTATCACCTTGTCTTTTTACATTGGTGAGAAGAATTCCTTAACTTGGTGGGGGACTATTGCTCCTGTGAGATCTGAGCACCAGAAAGCTTAAGAATACGAAGATTCTTTGCTGTGTACCTGTTAGTTTAGCAGCAAATTTGAAAATGTAGACGTATGTAAAACCTATCACAAGTAGGGAGGGAAAGTGGAGAGGTGTGGGGGGGGGGGGGGGGTAGAGGGGGGTGGGGTAGAGTGAAACCTGATCTGGCATTGGGTGAGGGAAAAGGACTGAAGCCCTGAGGGCCAGCAGAAAGAGTGGAAACAGGCAACAGATAGATTGAACACATAAATTAAGTAAGTAGCCAGAAAATAGAAGTCTTTCTTCCCAATAGTCCTCTCACAAAACTTGTTTGGAAAAACGCTTATTCTTCTCTAGGTTATTTTGAAGTTGACATTGTATCTTCCCAGATAATAAGCAACACTTTTCAAAATTTCATTTTTAAATCACGTGCTGGTTCTGTGAAAATGTTTTTAGACTATTTTGTAAAGTTGGAAAAATGCGGAAATTACAGAGATCAAAACAAAACCTTCCCAAATCTAACTGTCCCGAAAATAATGATGGTGTAATTTAGTACACCTTTCTGTAAAATAAGGTTACAGAACTTACTTTATGAAGTAATTTCTGCCCAGCGTGCCCACTGCTCCAGACATAGAGAGATAGTTACCTTTGGAGAAAAGACCACATAGTAGCCTGTGCCCTTAGCTCTGCAGGTAAGCTTGCACACATCTGCCGGCAGGACACCTGCATATTTGGGAACCCATTCTACAAATGTTTTGACTCCTTTTGCATCAGACTGATAGCCATTTTTGGCTTCACACTGCTCATGGCGAAAAGATTTACCTAGGAAACATAATGTTTGACATTTATACCTTATTAACTTGAACATAAAATTTAATGATTTCTGTTCTTATGAATTCTTTATACACTAGTGTTTCAAGTGCCTCCATATAAGCAGAATTAAAAACAGAAGTGTTGTCTCCCCATCTCTTGGAGACACTGATGTCTGTGACAGTAAACTAACCCCTCCCCCCATATTTATTAGTAACTTACATATGAGTGCCTGCTCTAGCCAGTATGAGATTAATGCTACTTCTCCAACCATCCTTGTTTATTTCTACGAAAATAGGGATAATGCATGACATATGTGATTACTGACACCTGAGGGCAGCGTACTTACCATTGGGTGGGCAGGGTGTAACACTGCAGGAACGGTATATGGCCCTCTTCCCTGTGCAGTAGCGGCCACTGTTTCGAGGTGCAGGGTTATTACAATGGCGGTAGGCAAACTGCACTCCTCCCCCGCATGAGCGAGAACACTGACCCCAGGGGCCCCAGGACCCCCAATTTCCATGGCTTGATGTCTGAAATAGAAAGCAGAAGATATTTTAATTCTGGAAAAAATATCCCACATGTATATTACAGTCACTTGCGTATATCATCCCAGTGGATACATATGCACCAATTAAGGGTTTGCAGTCCATTTCTGATGCTAAGCAGGTCATCATTATTCAGGACCTCATTTCTAGCAGCACAGGATCTAAAATGTCATCCTAAGTAATGAGCACATGTCAAGAATTACATCCTGTTTTCTCCAGGCATTGTATTTCCTGAGCCTTCCAATACTGTAGAACTCTTGTTCATAACCACAGATAGCTGTTAACATTCTTGGTACTTTCCTCTTGGACCAATAATGAAAAATGCATCATGCTGAAACCTTTGTTTGATGCTGGGCATTTACATTGCTTTCTTTCTATTTAGTCTCTACGTTTTGAGATCTGTTTGTTGACATCACACATTCTGTCTGTAACAGACTCTGCTTCGTCCACAAATGCATTTGAGCTGGGCTCAGCTAAATACCCAATTAGACATGACAGACAATGCAAAGCACCTTTAGCCTGTGTGCTCAGATATTGTGCTTTCCATATGGAAAGACAAGCCTAGGTACCAAACTCTGCACTTCTTTCTATGGAGACACTGCAGGAGGAAGCTGAGAGACTTTGTTAGCTGTGATAATATGAGCTATTTTGACTAGGAAATATAAGCTTCCTGCACCTGTGTCAGGATATCTGACAAGACACAGGCAATGAGAACTGTCTTCTGCATTGTTATCATATTCTTGGGCACAGCCTCTAGGGTACCATAGCTCTTAACATTACATACATTTTCTGTTGAGAGAAAGTGACCATGTGGGATCTTACAGGATACGAGCAAGGACCATAGCATCGGCAGACACGTTCTGATAACTTTAAGGATTTCAAAAGTGACCCTTCAACAAAGCACTGTAGAGGCTACACGTTAAGTGCCAATCTCAGTTTATTTGTGGAATTTGTCAATCTGGATTTACTCGTGAAATCATGGAGTTTGCCAAGAAATCCCTGTTACTTGTGTGTTTTCCTTTGTTTGGTTACAGGCAGGGCTGCAGCGGAGAGGAGATGAAATCTGATAGATTATTGAAGGACAAAAATCTTTTAACTGGGAAAAAAAAAGCCCTGTGATCGCAATGAGCACGCATGCCTGGAAAAGCACTTCCTGTGTTGGGTCTCGCCACTTACCGAGTAATATTTTTTCTTAGTTTTGTCCACACATTTGCCTTGAAGGCAGACTCTTCCCTTCCCACAGGGAGTGCCCTCCACAGCCGGCAGCTTCTTGGTCAGACACACCATTTGGCCTTGGCGCACCACAGCACACCACAGCCGCGCACAGACATCCATGCCAGGGCACACCGAGTACTCAGGCCCAAATGTCAAGTTGCACTGCTGGGTGGCATCGTAGGTCTGTCCTGGGAGTTCCTCGGGACCCAAAATCTGCTTCCGTGGTAGGTCTAGCAAACAATTACCTAAGAGAATAATCAAGGGTTAGAATCGACCTGGGTTTAGGTTTCAAATTGCTATAACCAGCGACCTAAGAAGTAAAGTCTCCGTCTGTAGAGTAGTCCCCGTGGGGATGCAGGGGCAGGGCTGGCCATCTGTTTGGATGCTAGAATTCTCTTAGAGTGGGGCCCTCTTGGACTGGCTGTAATGGTGGATGTCAGGCTGCCAATGCTACTGTCCTGGATGACTATTTTGTAATAGTTGTAATACATCACTGAGGGAATGTAGAGGGTCTTGGAGAAACTCTAATGGATGGAGCATCAGATAACTCAAGAGTTACAGCTCTGAGCAAGAGCTCATTGGTGACACCCCACTCACCAGTGCTAATTCACCTCTTCCTCATGTGCCCATAGTCTGTCTCCTAGTCACCAAGACTTAATGACATCCGAGGTCATTATTCACTTTTGCACTCACTGAAGGAGCACTTACTGAATGCCTAAAATTCTTGAGTCACATATAAGTTGTCAAGAAAAAAAAAGGGGAGGGTGTCCTGTTCTACTCTTAATATTCCTCTAAAGTGAGAGACCAAATAAGTATTTCTCACAGGCTGGCAAAATTTGCAATAAAAGGCTTTCAAGATCTCTAGAATAAAGCAGTGACCAAACGCAAGAATCTTCGGTAACTTGGACCAGAGAAGTTCCAACGTATTATTTACCTTGGACCTCTGTTAAACTGGTTTATTGTAGGCTTGTTGAGTATCTAGAATGGCAGTCAAAAGCAGTTGGGGTCTTACTGCATTGCATAGGTGGAGGCGGTGGGATGCTATAGAGATTTCACAAAAGCTGAAACTTCTTTTCACTCAAAATGTTTCCCTAAGAAGCCAGACTTGGTGAGCTGAAATCATTTTCTTTACTGTATACTCTCTCATGGTTTCTGTGCTTTTAATTATTATTTTTTCACTTGATTATATAATTATTACACCAATTATAATAGCAATAATAACTAACACTTGTTATACATTCATTGTTCTTTTCATATGTTACATGTAATATATTTCATGTGAATATTTAATTCACATGAAAATCCCAGGAGGTTGACTTTTTTTTTTATTCATCTTAAAGATAAACCAAGAAACATAAATTGTCAATGTCTTACCCAGTGTTACATGTTTACTAGGACTTTGTGCTCAGGGCCTGCATACTATGTTGTCTCTGCCAGACCTATAGAAAGATGTCTTATTTTTCTTTCTGAGGGGCTGACACATGTACAGAGCCTCTAAGTGACAGAGATTGTGCTTAATGCAAGAAACAGCTGGCCTGAAGTTTAATCCTGGTAAAATACCATATGTTTGTGTACTCTTAGCCAAGTTAGTTAACCTCTCCCTAATTCATTTATGGGATCTGTGAGATGCTTATTTTTTCACTATGTACTGTAAAGATAGATTTAGCTTTGAAAAATTAGAGACAGGACAGAAATAGACAAAATAATGAGAGTTACTTCTATGTTCGATTGAACTAAAGAACCATTTATATATGTTTGTCAATGCCATTTGTCCAACAAAAATTCTTCTACATTCAAATCCTTATCCTGAGAAAATATCTATTCAGCATGTTTGGAATGTACTATAAACATTTTTTTTTACAACTGTATAATCAACTTGGTAGAAAGAGAACACATACACCTATTTGTCCATCTGTGACAGAGGCATTATATGAAAATGAATAAATAGCCAATTTCCATTTAACTGAGCCAGAGCGTTTGAAGAGGTAAAACTTCTTAAGGCCAGCCAGAACAAGCATTAAACATGAGAATCTCGCCAAAGTGAACTCGGGGAGAAAAAACATCAAGTTAAAAGAAAAACATTAACATCAAGTCAATAGGAAAGAATGATAGTAAACCTCACTAAACATTCTTTATGGGACAGAGGAAGAACAGACACTTTGGAACTCTGGGAAAAAAATGTTATCTTCACTGCTGCCTGAACTGGGTGCTGTGCTGTGCAAACCAGAGCAGCCTGAGCAGATTGGTGATGTTAGTAAGTTGTCAACAAATCTCTTTGTCAACAAATCTCAGAGTCAGCTAGAATGCTTTCCAAGTCCTCAAAACTGCTGTTAGAACATTTTTCCTTTTGTTTTGTTTCTCTTTCCCTAAAAAGTATAGACCATAGACTTCCTAACAAGGTATTAGCTGGGAAGACTCCCACTGACACCCACCCTACTTTACAGGAGACAGGATTGCTGAGGAATGTAGAATGCAGGCAGTTTGGAACCAGTCTCTGATGAGGATACTTCAAGATGAAATGCGTCTTTACAAAACTGAACTCAGTGCAATTAAAATAACTTTCTCTATAGGAGTCACATGGTAGTGACATTTTCTTGTTGAAAATAAAGCAATTTTCTTCTTTGAATAGTTGAGATTAACTTAGTGCTATTTTTTTAAATAAAGATTTGTCTCTGCACTCATTTCTGCTTACTCTGTAGCATGTGACTTTGTTTTTATATGTAATGATTTTATATGTAATGATTTCCTTTGGTAACAAAACAGTACAGACATCTCTACCACATGGAAACCTTATGTTGGGAAATGACAAAAATCATTACAATGCCTGGCTATGAAATCCACAGTACACAGTATTTAAAAGTGATGCAATAATGAATTTTCTGATCTTTGTCTTCCACTTTAAGTGTGAATACGGTATGGAGGAAGACTGAAATGAGAAATGAGTATTCTTTCAGCATTTAAATTTCTTTGCCTTTATTGGAATCCAACTAACTATTGACTTTTTCTTTATCTGATCTATTCCTACTTTCAGTTTCTTCATATTTAAAACGTTTCTATTAGCTGGAAATTCTGCCTGGCCTTTGTTCTATTCTAGACTGCCACACTGGGCCTTCCTCACTTCCTCCCTCTGTCCTCCTTTCTCCTTCCTTTCTTCCTTTGGTGCATCTAAGATTGATACTTACAAAGGAAAGTTGGCAGGCACCTATACACATGATATACATGTTTTCCCATGCATCCAAGGTTAAAAGGCTGAAATAAGGCCAACAACTAAGACCCCAAAAGCATTATTTGAAATGGGTAAATGAAAGAATGTGGTTGTTTTTCCTCAGTCTCTTTACCCCACCAGTCAATGATGGAAGTTACAGCCTCCAGGAAATAAAACCTAAAAGGCTCAGAAATCTCAGGCTGTTCTTTTTCTTAATGGTGAGTAGGAATTATAGAACTAATTTTTAATGATTTTACCTTATTTTATTTTTAGCAGCATAGCTGTTTCTTCCTGTCTTCTTTCAGCACTTGGGTTATAAGATTGAACATTGACCTAAATATCCATAGCTTGGAAACACCCAATAAATAATCCTGAAGAAGCATCCGAACCTTATACAATGTTTGCTGTTCCCATTTTGTTTCTAGCTTCACGCTTATGGCTTTCTTTGGGGCTTTTAGATGGATGTTTATCATGAGTAGTGAGAAGCACTCCCATTCTTTGAGAAGCCATTTTGGGTCTAGTGATAAAGGAGCACACACACTGCCAGAGGAACAGAGGATGCTGACTAAAGTCATTCTAGGAGCTGAAGGGAGCATTGTGTACTCACCATTGTATTTAACAATATGGGAGTGAGGCTAAGCTTTAAGTCATAGCTCATTGTGGCCTTAGAGTATGTGTTATTTGTTCATATTTTCAAAAAGCATACTTATTATGGAAATATCAAGATGTGACTAGAATGACTCTTCATATTACCTTAAAATCTGGCTTTATATGTATACCTTCTGTTGGAAATTGACAGTGAATCCAGATATATAGCTTTCCACTAGTATTTTCTGTCCAAACTTCTGTGCTTGCTGAGTAGCTGTACCCTTAGTTCTTTAAATAAGTAACAAGATAATTTCTGTCTGTTTCTCTTATCAGCTCAGGTTGCTGGTGTTCTTGAGTTTTACCCACTGGGTCCTTCTCATTATCTGGCAGAGGACTTCCAGATGCAGCAAACAAAGCTATCTCCCTAGACCTCACTGAAGGTTAGGAAGCCCTTGGTAGAGGAAATTCAATAACCTGCCTCCTTTGCACTATTTCTATGTCCATGCTTACCCTTATTTCAGAGGCTTGCCTTCCCAGCCAGCTAACTTGTACAAACACTGCAACATTTCTGCAAAGCCCTTGGCCAGGGGTGGGGGAGTCCCACGAGGCATGGCGACTCCTGTTCTGAATCACAAGTCTCCAGATACAGTTACTTAAGAGTGTGCACTTTGGCTTCCCAGCCATATCCGAACCACTTCACATTTCTCTTTGGACCTAAATCAGGAAACATTCAGTACTAATGAATTCAACTCTGGCAGTGGTAGAGTGCTACAAATGTCCAGCTACTTATGCCTAATAATTTAAAAAATAAATCAAATGCTTCTAGTTTAATTTGACTCTAAC